>NW_026962503.1:340000-375000 GCF_032445375.1 Bacillus rossius redtenbacheri | reverse complement strand
AAACGCCGCCTGCGATTTGCCGGCATTCGCCAGGATTCCCCAAGAATGGTAGTACGAGGTGATGGATGCAACCGCCGCCGTAAGGCGGACGGGAACGTCCGCGACGTGACGAGATGATGTGACAATGGCGGTGTCATCAGCGTACAAGGTGAGAGAACAATGCGGAGGAGTAGGGATGTCAGAAGTGAAGAGGGAGAACAAGATGGGGGACAGGATGGCACCCTGAGGGACGCCAGCAGGGATGTCGCGGGACTGCGAAACGACATGAGAGACACGGACACAAAATGAACGATGTGAAAGAAAGTTGTAAATAATGTGAATGAGGGCAGGAGGGAAGCCCTGATATGCCAACTTGATGAGGAGCGCGTGATGGTTGACAGTATCGAAGGCCTTCGAAAGATCGAGGAGGATGATACCAGAGTGTTGAAAAGAGGTGAAACCGGCGGTGATCTGGTCCACGACGCGCGCCACGGCGTGCTGAGCCGACAGCCCGCGCCGAAACCCGAATTGAAATGATGGAAGGGGACCGAGAGGGGTGAGATGATGCTCCAGCCGGCGGAGGAGGACACTCTCGGCCACTTTTGAAAGGACAGACAGGAGACTGATGGGCCGGTAGCCCGAAGGAAGATGAGCATTGGCACGCGGCTTCGGAATGGGGACGACGATCGCAGCCCGCCACGCAGTGGGGAAATGACCCGTGAGGAGAATACCGTTGACAAGCTTGGTGAGGTACACGGTCGCCTTCCGAGACAGGGAGAAGACGAGCCGTGGATGAATGGCATCTGGCCCAGGAGCAGTTGTGACACGAAGGTGCGTGATAATGGAATGAATTTCCCCCGGGGTAGACAGACGGATGTCACCGGGTGCGGGCGGAGGAGGCGGGGTGTAATGAGTGGGAAGGAGGGAAACCACCCCAGGGGGAATACGAGGGGTGAATGACGAGTGAAATGAATCCGCCAGCAGCTCCGCCTTCTGGGCAGGGGACTCGCAAAGGCCCTGCGGCCCCCCACCCAGGGGCGGGATGATGGACGGCGTGGCACGAAGGTTCCGCGCGTACCGGAATATGGACCCCGACTGGAAGGAGAGGGAAGACACTTTACGGACCCGCTCCGCCGCGAGCCACTCCTCAGTGAGCGCCCGGCACCGCGCCCGCAGGTGCACATAGTCGAGCCAACGAGCAACGGCGCGGGACGACTGCCACCGCCGCCGCGCGGCGTCGCGGGCCGCGATGAAGTGTCGAAGGTAGGGAGGAAAGGGAGTGCCACGAATGACAGTGGAGCGGAGAGGAATGGTGGCGCCAGCAGCCGCGAGCACAGCATCACTGAAAACGTGCACGCGCTCATCGAGCTGCTGCGGGGAAGCGACATGGAAGTGCAGATCGAGGTGCCTATCGAGATGAGACCGGTAGGCACCCCAATCTGCACGACTGAAGTCGAACCACGGGCGGGGTCCATGGAGGGGGAGAGAATCGGTACGAACGAAACCAACGACAGGGGTGTGATCTGACGTGAGCTCGGCCCGGGCCTCGAGCCCCGACACAGCCACCTGTCCAACAGAAAGGAGGAGGTCGAGGACACTCGGCCGCTGCCGGACGTGACATGGAATGAAAGTGAATGAGGGGGGAGCGTGAATGGCGAGACGGGGGGAACCCTGAACGAGGCGCTGAAGCTGAGTGCCCCGATTGCTCGTGGACACACAGCCCCAAGCGCGATGCCGGCAATTGAAATCCCCGCCCACGACCACGCGCGCGTCCAGATGGAAGAGAGCACGCAAGTCGTCTGCCGGGAAGGGACCATGTTCAGGGAGATAGACGGAGCACACAGTGAGAGGATGAGGAGCCAGATGGAGACGCACCGCCACCGCCTCGGCATTGCGGAGGGGGGGCAGCGCGCGCTGATGGTGCGGGAGGGTAGACAGGATGAGGAGAGCAACACCACCCCCACGAGTGTCCCGGTCCCAGCGATAGATGACGTACCCAGGCACGGAGAAGGGGAGATCGGGTTTGAGCCATGTCTCAGAGAGAAGGACAAGGGCAGGCCGTTCAGTGGACAGGAAGTGCCGGAAGTCCCCCAGCTTCGCTCGAATGCCCCGGGCATTCCAGAGGACAAACTTAAGCTGCTGGGAGCACAGTCCGGAGGAAGTGGAAAATGGACTGGAAATAAATGTCGGCCTGGAGAAGAGGGGTAGGAGCCTGAGAGATGCGGAAGATGGCATCGGCAAAGAACGGCAGCCACGGGAGGAAATTCAGCCGGGCGAGCCAATTGAAAGTCTCAAAAAACACAGGAAAGGGAGCGGAAGCCGGGAACACGTGCGGAGGGCGCACGGAAGGCGGCAGAGAGGAATCAGAAGGGGGGACAGACGCGGGGGGGCAGTCCGAAGGGACTGGCAGGGGGGCAGGAGCCGGAGCAGGAGCTGCAGCGAGGGAGGAAGCAGCGGGCAGCTGCACAGCCCGCGAGCCCTCCTCAGCCCTCGAGTCCAAAGGCGCTCGCGACACCGGGGGACACGCCGGCTGCACCAGGCCGGGAGGAGCGAGGGAAGGCGAAACACCTGCAGCAGTGGTGGGAGCAGGAGGAGTGGCGCGCAACAAGACAGAAGAAGAGTCAACTGGAGGTGGACCAGGCACGGAACAAAAGAGAGAGGGTAGCTGGGGCGCAGGGGGGACCGGGGCCAAAGGTGGGCACGGGGAACGCGCCGCAGGTTGGCCAGCCACTAGCCCAGCGTAGGAAACGGCAGAGGGGCATGACGGAAGAGAGAACGAAGGGAGCGGCGGGAACATGTCCTCGTGCGGCCGGCGCTGGAACTGAAGCGGAGCACGGGGCTGCCGAGGAGGCGCCGCAGAGGCGTCCTGGCCCGGCGGACGAGGCTTTGGTCCCTGGCGACGCAGCTGCCCCTCGATGAACTGCACGTAAGTGGGGCAGGTACGAGCATTCGCCGGATGTGGCCCCGAGCAGTTCACGCACTGCGGAGGCTCGTCGGGTAACTTCGGGCAGGACCCGCGGACGTGGTGCTGGGTGCAGCGGAGACAGCGGAAGGGATTTCCACAGTCCGCCGCGTGGTGTCCCCACCTCTGGCATTGGTGGCATTGAAGAGGCCGCGCCGTGCCCCGGAACTCCTCCCATTGGACGGTGAGGCCAGCTAGGTGCCGGACTGCTCGGGCCTTGGCGACCTGCGCGGCATCTGCGAGGACCACGAGAAATCTGATGAAGCCCCGGTGGAGCTCGCGCTCCGAAGTGAGGGGCCGGAGCGACTCGGGGTGCACCCCAACGGCACGCAGTTCCTCCAGGACCGAGTCCTGGGAAGTCTCGGAGGGGAGACCCGCCAGGACAATCCGGGGTGAAGTCTTCCGACCCAATGGAAACGTGTGGCAAGGGATGCCATGGTCCCGGAAATACGTCAGCAGGGCCTCCCGGTCGTGCAGGCTTGTGGGGTGATAGCGTGGATAGCCCCGAAGATAGTCCACGGTGAAGTTCCCCTGCAGCTTCTGCCGCAGCGACCGGTTCCCGCGAATGGCGTCAACATTCAGTTTGGTATTGACAACAATTGGCGGAATGCGCCGTGGCGCAGTACCACTATCCGGTGACAGCCCGGGCGGGCGAGGGGCCACAGCAGGCGCAGGCGTCGAAGGAAGACCAGGCTGGGCCGGCGGGACAACACGGTCGGCCGCCGCCAGGACACCCGGCACAGACGCAGTGTCAGAGGCAGCCCCGGGACAGCCACGAGGGACACCGACGGCCAGGCCAGGCACGCCAGGGTCCGCCACAGCAGACCGGCGCGGTCCCCGGGACAGGGAGCCCGAAGCCGCCTGCGCCGACGCCATGGCAGCACCGACGCCATCAGTGGACGGCCCCGGGCAACTGGAGATGGGCCCACCGGCAGTAGAGCCAGGCAGGGGCGCACCGGCGGCGAGGCTGCGCCAGGTCTCCTCAACCTGGTGGAGCAAATGGACATCGGGGAGCGAGCCCCGACGCCGCGGGCTCACACCAGGGCCGTCAGAGTCGATGCGGTGCAAATCGTCCGGCCAGGATGGCACCCGCGAAGTGGAAGCAGCAGGAGCGCAGCCCCGGGCCACGGCGTCAATTGTGGCATCAACTGAAGAGCCAGCATGGCGCTTCAGCGCCAAAGTGGAGTCCAGCTGGGTGCGCCGGGACTTGTGTAGATCGGCCCGGGCAATGGCGCGTGAAGAAGGCGTGCTACCACCATCGTCGTTCGGGCGCTGAGAGGCAAACCAGTGGCGAGATACAATAGCCTTTGCCGCATCCTTCGATATTTTGGCAGGCTTCCTCTCAACAGGGCTACCAGGAGGCGAAGCGTCATCAGAATCGGAAGAGGACGAAACCGCATGAGCAGAATGCCGACCAGGAGTCGCCCAAAATTTATTCGCACCCTGGGAGCGAGGTGGAAGAGGCGAAAGTGGAGGTTGCCCCAATGGAAATGATAAAGTGTCTTTGTCGGCCATCTTGGTTGCAGGTAAGCACAAAGCGACAGAATCGATACTCCCACACTCACAATCGATCCATCACCGACGAAGCAGAATGTTTACATAGTAACACGAAGTAAGAAACACAGTTTAAAATGTAACTAGGCAGAGACCCGACGCACAAACACCTGTGCTGATGCCTGAAGGTACGTAGATGTCGAAATATAGCACTTCGATGCACAAATCACCACTGAACACAAGAAATCGAACCAAAACACAAGCTACCAGGAAGAAGCTGTACACTGGTCCGCAACCTACGAGAAAGTGGCGCCCCGGCCGCTGGAAATTACTTTTGTTACACGTCCCTCCGCGGAGCGCGACCAATCACGAGCCGCGGAGCGCTCCGATTGGTCGCGCAACAAGAAGCCAAGAAAACTTTTCACGAAAAAAATTCAGTTCCCGTCTCACTCGACTCACTCGAGTTCCGATCGTGCTCTTGGATAGTTAGGATGTAGGCAACTGCTCCCTGCCAAGAAGCTACATTTTATCAATTCATTTAGAGTTTCCACCCCCAGTTTTGTACTACCGCGTCGTGCTACGGTTAGGTGTAAAAAGAGTGTGTGACACCCAGAGACGCAGCGTCTCGCTGCCTAGCCGAGGCCCTGGCTAACTTAGTCCCAGGGCTTAGGTCAGTGGGTGCTCCACTCCCTTCCTTTTGGTAGGCGCTCGTAATAAATCCCGTAGGACAATATATTGTCAATTCTCTTTTTTTCAAATGGCGAATAACACAGATGTTCAGTTTCGCGAAACCTCCTCGCTCGACCAGGGGGTTTTAAAACGAAAAAGTAGCGAAGATCACATCCGCATTACGAAGGTGCAGTCATTGAACCACCACGTCACTGCCACGTCAAGCGACATGCCTGCCCCTCAGGCTGTCACTGCCCCGATCAGCCAGGCCGCATCTGCGGACCTGCGCAGCCAGCCCCCGGCTCACGAGACTCCATCACAGCTGACGCAGCCTGACGCTGACGTCACGCCACAGGGCGTGCGCGAATTCCGCACTGCTCCCATCACGGTTAAACATACGCAGAACATTCCGTACGAGAGGGTCTATGACCTATTTACGAGACTGGGTCTGAGCTTCACAGCAAAGAACACCAACAGGGGCACCCTATATTACTTCACTTCTGTACCGCACTACCGCGAAGCCCTTAAGGCATTCGACGGGTTAGAAATAGAATACTTTGTCACTCGAGCCCCGGAGGACAAACCACTGAAGTATGTCATCAAAGACATACCAGGGGGAACTAGCACAGACAGGATCACTCAAGACTTGTTGGCACAGGGTGTACCAGTCTTGGTGGTCCACCAGATGTACGACTACTCTAAGAGAGCTTCAAACATGTTCCAGCTTGATGTGCCACAGGGGAGTGAGGCCATTGTCAACTCACTTCGACAAGTCTTTGGCCTCAGAATACGAATCACAGATTTTCGCCACCCCAAGGGGCCCCTCCAGTGCAGCATATGCTGCCAAATGGGGCACATTGCCAAACAGTGTCACTCCAGGCCTGTCTGTCCCCAATGTGCCGGGCCCCACAAACTGCAGGAGGACTGCCCACGCCCGCCACGCTGTGCCCTCTGTAAACAGGAGCATAATGCCAGATATCGAGGCTGCCCTGTTTATCAGAGGGAGTGGCTGCAGAGACGCCCTCGTGGCCAGCCACAGCGCAAACAGCAAGCATACGGGCGTCAGCACCATGACTCACGACAGGCGCGTACCTGGACCGCAGCTCCCCCGCCCCCCCCTCAGCACAGGCAGTACAGCCATGCTGCAGCAGAGGGAGGCTGGCAAACTGTGCAACGCCGTCACAGACCAGCACAAGATGGCTACCATGGCCCACAGGGACCACAGGCAGGCCCTGTACCAGATGAACAACAATACTGGGCGCCACCAACCAGCAATCGGTACTCGACACTGGGGGAAGAGTACCCGACACTTGGCACATTAAATGACAGAGAGGCAAGACAATTCGCAAAACAGCAGACCGCCTATGCATACAACCAGCCTCGTCCGCAGCGTAGGCGACAACAGCGGCAACCGCGTCAGCCTAACCTCAACAGGGAATACGACCAGATGACCCCACAGGCAGGACGACTCCGCCAATACTCGGAGCACCCTGTGAGTGCCCCGACCGCACCAGAGCAACCCATGCTAATGCAGCAAGCCCCTGCTATGCCTGTGCAGGTGGCACCACAGATGGACACCACACCAAGCACAAGCAGTGCTCCGGCAGTTCCTGCACTGCAACCACAACCACATGGGACCACCACCATGCCGGCCACGATCGTGACGCGGAGTATGCCTCTGCCTACACCCCCAGCGGTCATAACACCTGACCGAGTGGCGGCCAACAACAGAGATTGCCAGGTGCTGCGTGGCACTCTCACCAAAGTGGCAGAAGCGCAGCCAATACTAATGGACGTGGCGCAAAAACTGTGCAACTTACTGGCAGCTTGGCTGGACACCACCATTCCACCAGAGAGCAGAATTCACCTCGCCGTCGACCTCATCACGGCCATAACCACAGCTTCCTCCCCCAAACATGACAGCACACCACACTAATGTCCCCCTTACAAAAATAGCCACCTGGAATGCACGAAGCATACGACATAAACTTCCAGAACTACAAGAATTTCTTCGCGAACACGACATACAAATTATTGCCATCACTGAAACTCACCTCTCCCCCACAGACAATCTGTGCATTCCAGGTTACATCATACACCGAACAGACAAGGACAACCATGGGGGGGGAGTGGCGCTGGCAGTGCGCACTAATCTACTCCACCATGAAGTTCACCTACCGGACCTAGGGCTCATAGAAGCAGTTGCAGTAGTCCTTACAATTAAAGGCAAGAAATGCACCATCATATCCGCATATGCGCCGCCTGGCCGCTCTATTAAACCTGAAAACCTACAAGTCCTAGCCACATTCACCTCCTCCTTCCTTCTCCTAGGCGACCTCAATGCCAAGCATCCTGCATGGAACTGCCTACAAACAACCACAAATGGCAGGGTGCTGTTTGCACATCAGCAGCAACACCGTTATATGGTCTGCGCTCCCTACCATCCTACCAGATACCCTGAAAATCCCCAACATAATCCTGACATCCTAGACTTCACTATTTATTTTAATACCAACTTTGTTTACGAACTAGAAGTCCTCCATGAGCTCCACTCTGATCACCTGCCAGTCGTAGCAACATTAGAAGACGTCCACACACCTACAACCAAACCTAAGAAAATCCTTAACTTCAGAAAAGCCAACTGGCCAAAATTAAATTCCTACGTAGAACACTACCTCACTCCTGTCCCTACCATTACAACAGCTGCCGACCTGCAGGCGTACTCGGCAGAACTAACCAGAACACTCACCAAAGCCATCCAAAACTATGTCCCAACAACAAAGCCGAAACCTGATACAGTCGCCCTTCCCTTTCCCCTGCAACTGCTTCTCACTGCCAAAAATCAAGCTCGTCGTAGATGGCAACGCAACAGAACACCAGCACTCAAGAAGGACTACAACGATCTTCACTCCGAATTCCTCAGTCACCTAGCACTACACCGAGCCACACTGTGGGACCACAAAATCTCACACTTAACCACAGCCGACAACACTCTATGGAAAGCCACCAAATCATTAACTGCCAAACCCGTCATCATTCCCCCCATTCAACAGCCAACTGGAACATTCGCCTACACACCACAGGAGAAAGTGAAGGCGCTAGCTGACAGCCAGGAACTTGCCTTCCAGCCCAACATCCTCCCCAACAATCCGCCTCACACACTCCTAGTGTCAGAGCAAATAGCCAACATGCGACTAGCCACAACCACCACGGAACCTCTCCTTACCACAGAAATGGAAGTGAAAAGAATAATTAAATCTCTGAAGAACAACAAAGCGCCAGGAGCAGACAAAATCCCTTCCCTAGTCCTCAAACAACTCCAACTCCCTGCCCTTCAGGCAATCACATCCTGCATCAATGGCATCCTACAAACAAACTCCTGGCCACACACCTGGAAAGAAGCCAAACTAATCCTACTCCCAAAACCAGGCAAAAATCCCAAACTACCAACCAGCTACAGACCAATTAGTCTCCTCAACACGCTGTCTAAAGTCGCAGAGAAAGTGCTAGCTCGCCGCATCCAACTACATCTGGAAGAACATCGTGTAATCCCGGACTACCAGTTTGGCTTCAGGGCTCGTCACTCCACCACGCAACAATTAGTCCGTATTACAGAACACATTACACACGCATTCAACTGGCGCCAATACACTGCAGCTGTCTTTCTCGACATAGAAAAGGCGTTTGATCGAGTATGGCACGAAGGACTGCTACACAAACTCCAGGTCATACAACTCCCGGACACATACATCAAAACATTAGACTCATACCTCCATCACCGCTCATTTCGTGCACACATTCCAGGCGCCATATCCACACCTAGACCAATACTAGCAGGGGTACCGCAAGGCAGTATACTAGGGCCCCTGCTATTTAACATATATGTAGCAGATCTCCCACAACTACCTGGAGCCAACATTGCGTGTTATGCAGACGACACCATGCTCTATACAAGCTCCCTCAGCCCCCACCTGGCTGTACGAAGACTGCAAGATTCGCTACACACCATAGAAGCATGGTTCACCGACTGGAGGACATCAATTAACGTAGGCAAATGCGAAGCCATCATATTCACGCGCCGACGAGTCCCAGAAAACCTGCCGCAGCTCAACCTATTCAATAACGACATCGAATACAAAACAACTGTAAAATACTTAGGAGTACACATGGACCGCGGACTCACATGGAAGAACCACATCGCCAGTAAACAAGCTCAAGCCAACGCAAGACTAGCAACGCTGTACCCCCTCTTAAACCACAAGAGCAGCTTAAGTACACATAATGGCAAGATCCTCTACACAGCCTGCGTCCAACCTATAGTAACCTACGCATCCCCAGCATGGAGCTACGCAGCACCAACACACTTGAAGAAACTACAAATCGTACAGAACAAATCCCTAAGAAGAATAGCGCAAGTTCCCATTTATGTCCCGATGCGCCTAATACACAAGGAACTTCGCATAGAAACACTGCACGCGCAACTCGTCAAGCAAGCCACTTCCTTTTACAAATCAATCGACACACACACCAATCCGCTCGTACACAACTTGGGACGATATAATCCTGAAGATGCCAGAAAATTCAAAAGACCGAAACACATTTTATGCGAAAAACCCCCGTAAACACTTAAAAAATACTCCGTCAAAATCAGTCGTGTTTTTCGCTCTCTCGCCAAGCCCGGGTCGGCGCTGATTGGCTGGTCCGCGCCGGTGGGCGGAGCCTAGGTGGGGGTACCAGCAGTCGGTTGCGGACTGGCGAGAGAACTTTCAGCCGAAAAACTCGTCTACACATTGTCACACTAAATTCCACATAACTTTTTAACTATAAACTCCACCGTCATGTTTGAACTGGCAAATTGTTCCTAAAACACTCACCATTAAGAAACCGTATCCTGATTCAACAAATTTCACCACCCTGATTTAAGAAAACAACGAGAATCGCCGTTTCCCCCTTTTCAGTGCAATTATCCCACACTCATTTTTAGTTTTTCTTCCTAAATTATTGAAGTTTTGCAACATAATTTTCCCCCCACTCACCCTGTCATCTACTCTCCAGCAGCTGTGCTCCATGTTCCCCGCCCTCCCTGGGGGCCGCCACAGAGACGCCGCCCACAGTGCCTGTCGGCGAGGGAGAGGGCGCCATGTTCCAGAGAGCTGCTGCCATGCCCACCCGAATTTTTAGTGTTTAAAAATTATTTTAACGTCATAATTTTTCTCCCCCCCCAGTGCTTCTAAACCACCCCAGTAGTGAAAAATATATGCATATATAATTGTAATTATTAATTATATATGCATATATATTAAATATTAAAAATTTTTCGCAACATAAATCTAAACCCACGACTTCACCCATCATCTTGTGGCTCAGAGACGCCGGCCATAGTGCCTGAGCGCACGAGCCCCATTATTAGCCTAACCGGGCTAATAGCCATTAAACATAGTTATAGAACAATGTAAATATGTGTCTTTATCTTTAGTTGCAGGTCGCGCCAGCAGTTCCTGCCGCCCTCGAGATGCCGAGGCCTAAATAGCCACATTCGCTCGTGCCTGCCGAGCACATACGCCGCATGGCGTGCTCAAAATGGCTCTTCCAGAAATCCCATCTGGGAGAGCCACAGATCCCATTCGCCCTCATCCGCTTCCTATCCCTTCGGGCCCTCGGTTGCGTTAACTTTTCACTCACAGGCAACAGGTTTCCTCCAGTGCGCTCGCTGGTTTACTGTTGTCTACCCTTTGCTACTCCCCATAGGCTGTCGGGGTGCAAATTCCGCACCCCTGCAGGCTTGACCGCGCCAGACGCACGTCGCCAGCTGCTTCCCCCTCCCTCACAGGAGAGTGAAGACAGCATAGGCAGTTACTCAGTTATCAAATTAAGCGTATAGGTCCCACCTGGCACGCATCAATTCCCTCAGTCAAATCATTCCCATTTGGTTAGCAGGGCTCACAAACACTTCGGCTGTGTGAGACTGACTTCAGCGTGGAGGGGCTGTAGTCTAAAAAAAAAAAAAAAAAAAATTCCCGTCTCACTCAGTTCCGCTCCTAGCTTCGTTCGGAGATGATGTAGTCCTGCTGCTCATCCTGAAAGTAGTCAGAATAGTCCAGAATTCCGCCCCCAGTTTTGAACGACCGCGTCGTGCGACGGATAGGTTTTAAATTGAGTGTGTGACACCCAGAGGCGCAGCGTCTCGCTGCCTAGCCGCGGCCCTGGCTAACTCAGTCCCAGGGTCGTAGGTCAGTGGGTGCTCCACTCCCTTCCTTTGCTAGGCGATCGTAATAAATCCTGTAGGAATAATTATTATTGTTATTTAATTAGCTAACATGGCGACCTCGAGTGACGTAGAATTCCGCGAAACCTCTTCTCTTGAACAAGGTGTTCTCAAGAGAAAGAGTAGCGACGAACACATCAGAGTCACAAAAATTCAGTCCCTGAATCACCATGTCACAGGTGATGTGACAACAGGCAGCCAGACACCAGGCAGCTCGCCTCCATGCAGTCAGATACCGCCGGGCGTGGCGCAGGATCACCCAGCCCTGACAGACACCTCCACTGCACAACAGGGCGCGAATCCCTTTCGCACTGCCCCAATCACAGTCACCCACACAGCCGCGCTGCCATATGAGCGGCTGTACGACCAGTTCAACAGGCTAGGATTAATTTTCTCAGCGAAAAACACCAACAGGGGGACACTGTACTATTTCACCAATGTGCAGCAGTACCATGCAGCCATTAAAGTACTTGATGAACTAAAGGCCGAGTATTTTATTACACGCGTGCAGGCAGACAAACCGTTGAAATATGTGCTTAAGGACATCCCAGGGGGAACTAGCACTGCCAGAATTACCCAGGACCTACTGGCTCAAAACATACCAGTACTATCAGTCTACCAAATGTACGACTGGACTCGTCGTCCAATAAACATGTACCAACTAGATGTACCGCAGGGCAGCGAGTCATTAATGAGTACATTGACCACTGTCATTGGACTCAGAGTGAGGCTGGTGGACTACCGATACAAAAATACACCACTCCAGTGTACGAATTGCTGTCTTCTTGGGCATATAGCAAAACAATGCCGCAAACAGCCAGTGTGCCCGCAATGTGCCGGCCCACACAAACTACAGGAGGACTGTCCCCGCCCGCCACACTGTGCCAGATGTAACATGGCACATAATGCCAGATACATGGGCTGCCCCGATTACCAACGGGAGCTGCAGAGGCGCCGTCCTAGGGGGCAGCAGCAGCAGCAGCAGCACCAGCAGCAGCAGCACCAACAATGGACCCGGCGTCCAAATAGACGCCCTCAGTGGCAGACACAACATGCCGAGGACCGTGCACCTGCCTACCAGCAAACGGAGTCACAAACCCAACCCGCCAACGTGGCTCATGAGCCAGGGTGGAATGTGGTCACATCACGGCGTAAACAAAACCCGCAATACAACACCCGACCACAAGGAGGGCAAACCTCTGGCTACAGAGATGACTGGGACCCTCGCAGCGATAACAGGTACCAGGCCCTGAAACAGGACTTCCCGGAACTATGGGAGCCAACACAGTGGGAGCGTCGAAAGGCAGCTCGCCAAAGTCAACAGGCTGGTACACCCCGCAGTACAGGAAACCAGCATGCACAGCGCCAGCCACGTCAGGCCAGACCAGTTGCCCAACCATCAAGCCAGGCAGGAAGGCTGCGCCACCGCTCTGCTCCAGCAGAAAATAATATACAACAACCAATGCAACAGGCTTGCGTGCAGTCGCCAGTTATTTCCACACCGGCTCCTAAGGTGCCTGTCACCCACAACGAACCAGCTACAACTGTCGTGGTACAGCCAAATTCAGCAGCAATCAGGCCAGCAGCCCCCATTGTGGCACGCAGCATGCCATTGCCACAACCTCCAGTACACATCACACCAGAGAGGATAGCCACAAATTATCGAGACTGCCAAGTCCTTCAAGGCACTCTCACGAAAGTAGCAGGTGCACACCCTGCTGTCATGGAAATTGCGCAAAAACTTTGCAACCTACTAACGGCCTGGCTTGACACTTCAGTCGCGGCGGACCGCAGAATTCACCTCGCCGTGGACCTAATTATGGCCATGGCACCAGTCGCACCTGCTCCTCAAGATGGAGCACAATAATAATTTAACATTAAAGACGATCGCCACCTGGAATGCACGCAGTGTGCGAAACAAAACGCCTGAACTTCAGGAATTTCTGCGAGAGCATGATGTCCAGATACTAGCACTAACAGAAACCCATCTTTCGTCAACTGAAAAATTATTCCTACCTGGGTACATCATCCACAGAAAGGACAGGGACAACCAGGGTGGAGGGGTTGCCTTGGCTGTCCGCACCAATCTAATACACCATGAAGTACAACTTCCTGACTTAGGCCGCATAGAGGCAGTAGCAATCTCTATATCACTTAAAGGCAAGAAATGTACTATCATTTCAGCCTACGCTCCCCCAGGACGCTCAATCACAGCTGAAAACCTCCAAATCCTAGCCACTTGCACCTCTTCCTTCCTCCTACTAGGTGATTTAAATGCAAAACACCCTGCGTGGAACTGCGCCCGAACTACAAGTAATGGCAGAGTGCTGTTTGCACACCAGCAGCTACACCAATACATGGTCTGCGCTCCCTACCATCCTACCCGCTATCCTGAAAATCCCAGGCAATATCCTGATATCCTAGATTTCACCATTTATTATAACACAAATTTCATCTACGAACTTGAAGTAATCCACGAGCTGCACTCAGACCATCTACCAGTCATTGCTACACTTGAAGATGTTTACACAAAAACCGCCCAAACCAAACGCACCTATAATTTCCGCAAAGCAGACTGGCCGCGACTCAACTCCTTTATAGAAAATAACCTATTCCCTGTTCCTACCATTACAGTGGCTGCGGACTTGCAGCAGTACTCTGCCAAATTATCTAGGACCCTATCCCAAGCAATAAATACTTTTATTCCAACCACGAAAAAGAAAGTGGATGCTACTGCCCTCCCCCCGCAACTAAAACAGCTAATCACAGCCAAAAACCAGGCGAAGCGCCGATGGCAACGCAACAGATGCCCAGCGCTCAAGAAGGTATACACCGACCTGTACAATGAATTTCAAGCCAAACTTAGTGTACATCGAGCCACTCAATGGGATGCGAAAGTGCAACAGCTCTCTACAGCCAACAACACACTCTGGAAAGTGGCGAAAAACCTGTCCTCCAAGCCCACAATTATCCCGCCTATCCAACTTCCTACTGGAAACATGGCTTTCTCGCCTAAAGATAAAGCTACAGTACTTGCTGACTGCCAAGAACAGGCCTTCCAACCCAACATCCTACCAAACAATCCCCCCCACTCCCTCCTAATAACGGAGCAAGTAGCGGCCATGCGACTTACACCTGCAACCTCAGAACCCCTTCTAACGACAGAAGCGGAAGTCAGAAGAATCATAAAATCTCTGAAGACTAATAAAGCTCCAGGAACAGATAAAATCCCTTCCCTTGTCCTAAAACACCTCAAAATCCCAGCTCTTCAAGCAATAGCAGCCTGCATAAATGGCATCCTTCTCACCAACTCCTGGCCTAACAATTGGAAGGAGGCAAAAATCATTCTGCTTCCCAAGCCTGGCAAAAATCCGCAACTCCCGTCCAGCTACCGACCAATAAGCCTGCTCAACACCATCTCGAAAGTAGCTGAGAAAATAATAGCACGCCGCATCCAATTACACCTGGAAGAGCAACAAGTGCTCCCAGACTATCAATTTGGCTTTAGAGCTCGCCACTCCACCACTCAACAGCTCGTTAGAATAGTTGAGCATATAACACAGGCCTTTGACTGGCGCCACTACACCGCGGCAGTCTTCCTCGATATCGAAAAGGCCTTCGATCGTGTCTGGCATGACGGACTTTTATACAAACTCCAAGCCATAAAACTCCCAGATACGTATATAAAAACCTTGGACGCATACCTAAGTAAACGATCTTTTCGTGCAAGCATCCCAGGAGCCACATCTACTCCACGTAAAATATTAGCTGGTGTACCACAAGGCAGTGTACTTGGCCCCATGCTCTTCAATATATATGTCTCTGACTTACCGAAACTGCCCAGAGCCAACATCGCGTGTTTTGCGGATGACACCATGTTGTATGCTAGTTCAACTCAATCGCAACAAGCAGTCAGGCGCCTACAAGAATCACTGAATCTGTTAGAATCGTGGTTTACAGATTGGAGAACAGCTATCAATGTCGACAAATGTGAGGCGATCGTCTTTACACGCCGGAAGGTACCGGCAAACCTACCTCAGCTACGCCTCTTTAACAACAATATACACTACAAAACCTGTGTCAAATACCTGGGAGTCCACATGGATAAAAGCCTAACTTGGAGCAAACAGGTATCGAATAAACAAGCACTCGCGAATGCAAGACTGGCAACTTTATATCCTCTCTTAAACCACAAGGGAAGTCTAAGCATTAAAAATAGCAAATTACTGTACACAGCCTGCGTGAAACCCATCATGACCTATGCGGCTCCAGCGTGGGGCTACGCAGCGAAAACGCACTTAAATAAACTGCAGGTGGTGCAGAATAAGGCTCTTAGAAAAATCGCGCATGTGCCTAACTATGCTCCCATGAAGAGAGTACACACAGAGATTCGCATAGACACCATGCACGAACAGTTTATTAAACAAGCTGTAGCCTTTTATAAAACAGTGGAATCACACACAAATCCCCTAATAAACAGGCTAGGTCGTTATCACCCAGAAGATGTACGAAAATACAAAAGGCCAAAGCATATTCTATGCGAGAAACCGCCCTGAACGAGTCGAAAAATCACCGTGGTCCGCACCAGCACTGATTGGCTGGCCGCGCGCAGGGGGGGTGGCCTCGGGGTAGCTGTAGCTCGTTGCGGACTGTTCAGAAAACTTCAGGAACCAAAAACTTGTCACGCATCGATTCACTAAAATGTAAATAACTTCTGCAATATTCAACGCAGAAACAAATAAAAAACACCAAAATAATCAGCAGAAAACACTCGTGCCGTCATAGTACATAACTGCGCCCGGCGCATTGCAAACACTTTAAGATAAACTGTTAAAAACTCAGCGGCATCGCTCAGCTTTAATTCTACGAATTTTTTCCCTCTTTCATTATTAGTGTTATTAGTGTTTTAGTTCTAATTTTACAACGTAATTTCTCTCCCTATACCCTGACATCTTTACCACCAGGAAGTGCTTCGTCCCCCCCCCCTGCGCCGCCAGGGGAGCTCACAGAGACGCCGCCCACAGTGCCTGTCAGCAGGGGAGATGGCACCAAGATCCTGCCATGGTTCCCGCAGCCACATAGTGCAACAGCCACGTTATCATGCCCTTCCAATTTATTTTAGTGCTTCACTCTTTCGCATCCTAACATCCCCCCATAGTGTATATCAACATCTCCCTAGTAGTTGTAATAATAATAATAGTCAACCATCGTAAAAATTCATTCCCTTTTTCTCAATTATTGCACAGTGACGCCAACCACAGCACCAGTGCTTCAGTGCTTCATAGATGCTGCATTGGCATGCCAATGCCAACCCAGTATCCCCCCCACTCCTACTAATTATAGAGTGTTGTATATATGTGTTTTTACTTTTAGTTGCAGGTCGCGCCAGGAGTTCCTGCCGCCCTCGGTGTCACCGAGGCAATTGTCAAATTCGCACAACCCTGCTGTGTACTTGCTCGGAGAGCACCAACATAGCTTTTCCAGGAATCCCACCTGGAAAGGTTATAGCCTACTATCCATCGGTCGCGCTAGCTTTTCAGATTACAGGTAACAGGTTTCCTCCAGTGCGTCGCTGGTTTACTGTTGCCTAACCCTTTGCTACACCCCATAGGCTGTAGGAGTGCTAAGTTCGCACTACTACAGGCTTTATCGCGCCAGACGCACGTCGCCATGACACCTCCCCCTCCCTCCCAGGAGCGGGAGGAGTCAATGGCAGTTTTATATATTGTCTACTTAAGCGTATAGGTCCCACCTGGCACGCATCAATTCCCTCAAGTCAAATCATTCCCATTTGGTTAGCAGGGCTCACAAACACTTCGGCTGTGTGAGACTGACTTCAGCGTGGAGGGGCTGTGGTCTAAAAAAAAAAAAAAAAGTCCCGTCTCACTCATCTAGCGACAGCGGCACAGCTCAGACCTACGATGCCCCCCAAGACGAGCGGTAAGGCAGCCAAAAAGGCGGGCAAGGCCCAGAAAAACATCTCGAAGGGCGACAAGAAAAAGAAGCGCAAGAGGAAGGAAAGCTACGCAATCTACATCTACAAAGTGTTGAAGCAAGTTCATCCGGACACTGGCATATCATCTAAGGCCATGAGCATCATGAACAGTTTCGTGAACGACATTTTCGAGCGCATCGCGGCAGAGGCCAGCCGCCTCGCCCACTACAACAAGCGCTCCACCATCACCAGCCGCGAGATACAGACGGCCGTGAGACTGCTGCTGCCCGGGGAGCTGGCCAAGCACGCTGTCAGCGAGGGCACCAAGGCTGTCACCAAATACACCAGCTCCAAGTGAGCAGGTCTGGTGTGCACATGCTTACATAAACGGTCCTTTTCAGGACCAAGAACATGATCATGAAAGGAAATGCTTCTGCTGCTGTTCTACAATTCCCTCAATCCCTATGATAGTAAATGTAAGCTTAACCAAGGCAGAAATATTTTCATTAAAAAAAGTCTTTAAGACGCATGGTTTACTGGCTGAGATATATATATATATATATTTTTTTTTTTGCTTACTTCTGTGGTCATTAGTACATTGCTACAAATATATTTATATATATAAAAAAATAAATAAAAAAATCCTTTCTATTTAATTTAGTTAGATCATATATCAATATTAATGGCAAAGACCAGTTGCATCGATTCACTTTGAAAATAATTCCATTTGTGCTAAAACTGGACACAGTAAAAAAAAAAAAAAAAAAAAAAAAAAAAAAAAAAAAAAAAAAAACAAACTGAAAAAAAAATATATATATACACACACACACACACATAATTCGAATTCATATTATGCTTAACTGCGTTTGAATTTGCAATCATGCACAAGATGTTTTGTACTTCGAAGTAAAAACAACATAATGTACTATTTAACTACCCACAGTACAAATGGATCCAAAAAAAAAGTGAATTTTCATGCAGACGAAAATGCTTACATTTATTCTATTTATATTAAGTACCCATTACTAACAGCTTATACTGGGTGGAATACAACAGTTGACATGATTTTACTTATATGGCAATTTAATATTTAACCAAAATTAATGGTAAACTAATATTTTAAAGTGTCATTTATGGCCCCTTACCTTCAGCATGTTTGCTTCCTTGCACACAAACGAGGACAAACACATCACCCAACTGAAAAAAAAAAAAAAATTTCACTTGCATCACAAATAATTTAAAATTTTTCACCACATGAAGTAAATATTTCGCAATAAAAAAAAATATAGCCCTAGGACTCGTGTGCACACCTTTTCTTCCCCACATCGCACACGCAAACAAAACTTCCAAATTATTACAAAATCACTCGATTATTATACATACATAAACACACATGTATTTTCCGAATAAGTGAGAAATGCAGGCCGATGAAAGTCAAATTTCGTTTCGGAAATTAAATCTCGCACAACTACCGACACATAACCAAACTTGCGTACATTTACATAGCATTAACCCTCTAAATAATAAACAAATGAAAGCAGAAAAAACAACATCGCTACCCACCGCGCGCGCTCCTGGCGGCGGGAGTAGGAACTACTTTGCACACAGACCGACATAGCCCCCTGCCAAAAACAGTAAAATAAATAATATATATAAGTCTTTTGGCGGGAAAAAATTTCTCAACCGCCTGGGAGCACCCTAGTGTGTGCCTGTCTTTAGGTTATGTTACTTTTAACTTCATTTTCTACAGGCAGACGCGAGGGTGCTCGCCCATTATTTTTATTTTTTTAAATTCTTTCCTACCTTTGGTGTGCCATGCAAGAATTTATCGTCAAAATGGCGGCCCCGAGTGCAAATTTCTCGTCTGCACTGCTGGCTGGATGATTATGTGATGTTTTGAAGGAGGGTGTTTTTTTTTGTTTGGATTTTGTGTGAGGGGGGGAGGGGGCTGGGCTAGCTTTTTTTTTTTTAAATTTTCTAAACATTCATCTCTTATGTAACAGTGTTCAGCATTAAAAAATTTAAAAGAAGAGGCACTTACTCATCAATTTCAAAACAGCCTATGAAGAAAAATAAAAAAAATTTAAATTCATTCCAGTTTTATACATTCATGATTTGATCACATGTATAACTTTTCTTTTTTATTACCTTATTTAATTTTATTATTATTACTACTATTGCTGCTACAACCTAGAAGATACCTCAGTGATACTAATACCTGCTGGTAAAGTTAAAGGTTTCACCTTTCTTTCTTTAAACATATCACAATACCTTTCTTGAGTTAAATATTATCTAATGGCTTTAAGAAGTTATGGTAATGTTCATCAGTTATAGAGTGTGGGTTTGTGTGTGTGTGTGAGAGTGTATTTTGAAGAGGGCTTTGGTGGTTGGGATGGTGAGGGTGGTGGGTGTTGTGTGTGGGGAGGGGGGTGGGGAAGTAAAAGAGTGTTCATTACACGATTTCTCCTGTTGTTTGTAACAATCACACCTGGTATAGCTATTTCGAGTGGCAAATACAAACTGCAAAAAAAAAACATCTATATCATTGCCAACGGCCATTGCAGTCCGCCCCGTGCTCGCGTGGTGAGCGGACGTGTGCGACGCGACGTGTCTCGTGCGCTGTTACTCTCCTGGTTTAGTGCGAGAGCGAGTTAAGTGTCGTGCGGCTTACACGTAACGTATTCTAAAGGCTTCTTACTGACTTTCGCAGGACCATCATGGCGACTTGCCAACCGACCCCACGAGTGAATACCCTTCGCGTGAAGTGTCAAACCAAACCGCTCGCGTTGGACTTACTCCGATGGCTCGACGAGACCCTTGGGCTGCAGGATGACGAAGTGATTGCTGTACAGGTCGACGGACGCCAACGGTGCATCTTTGTGAAGTTGACATCACTACTACACTGCGAGAGGATCATCCGAGAGACCGGCGGAACGTCTCAGATACACGCAGCGAGCGGTGAGTCACTACAAGTAGACATAGAACTGGCGCTAGACAACCTGAAAACCGTCAGAGTCGTAAACATTCCCGTGGAAGTACCAAATGAACGGATTGTTTACTCGCTCACTCCGTACGGAAAGATACACACGTGCGTGGACGAAATGTGGGGGGTGTATCGCAAGTTCAAAGCCAAGACAGGGGTACGAATAGTGAAAATGGAACTCAATCAAAATATTCCCTCACAGCTGGTAGTCGATGGGCATCACGGGTTCGTAGTGTATGACGGACAACTCCAGACCTGCAGTCACTGCTCGCAGGCGGGACACCACCGCGCGGCCTGCCCCACTCTTCCGCGCGAGCGGTCGGGCGCGCCGCGCACGTGGGCGCAGACACTGCAGAGTGGCGCGCAGAGCAGTCGCTCGACAGAACCGCACGAAGTGCGGGACCGGCCCACCACCTCTGGGGCGAGCTTACATCCGCCGGCACAAACTCTGACGTCAGAAGACAGGGAGGAGAGGCCTTATGAGGCGGTCCCACTCAAAACTCTGCTGTCCACCATTACCGCATCACCTCTTGCTCCGACTCAACAGGACATGCCCGCCCCGGATATACGACTCGATACGCCCATTGACATGGAGGATGACGGAATGTCCGAATGCTCACAGGAGGCGCACTCCACCAACCCCCGCTCAGGCAAAAAGTCCGGTGGGCGTGAACGGCCCCCGAGCGGGCGCAAGGACAAAAAGGCCCGTCATGCGAGTCGCAGTCCAAGTCGCGACACCGCCCTACCGGACAGCCCGCGTTCACAACGTAAATATTCACTCCGCATTGCCCAGCATGCGATCGAGCAAATCAAGGGGGGCGCGATCAGCATAACGGAACAGAGTGGGGGAGGGAATGACGTAGCTAGTAGCAAAGACGTAGCGGATGACTAGAGTTTTAACAATTGCCACTGTCAACATTTGTGCAATTGAAGCTCCTTTCAAATTTCATGCTTTACACAGCATTGTACGTGCGCACGCTATCGACGTACTATTTTTACAAGAGTGTGCGCTAGAGCGGCTACCATATTTTGACCAATATAATGTGTACCCCAACATCGGCCCTCAAGGGAGAGGAACCATTGTTGTCACAAAGAACCATCTTGAACTCACGCACATCAGAGCGCACGCATCTGGGAGAATAATCTCTGGCACACTCATAGCGCTCAATCCCTCCAGCGCTACTGGCAGGAGCATCATCGGACAATGTGTGAATGTCTATGCCCCCTCTGGCTCTCAGCGTCGAACGGAACGCCAGGAATTTTTTCGCCAGGAAATCCTTCCATTTATAAGGAATGATGGCACGGGTCTTATTCTAGGTGGAGATTTCAATTGTATAATTACACCCAGTGATCACGTTGGTGGACACTACCCCATTAACACGGCACTGCATGAGCTCGTTACTGCCATTGATGTGGAGGACATGGTCGACATTCTTCAAGTACCCACACCACATTACACCTTTCATGCCTATTCATCTAGTTCGCGCCTAGACAGGTTTTATATGTCCCGCACGCATCGACACAACGCGCGATCATATGATGTGGTGCCAGTGGCTGTCACAGATCATTACATGGTCGTTTGTACTGTGGCTGCTCCGGAGGTTTCACCCACACCTGGGCGTAACTACTGGAGACTACAAACACGCTTGTTGGGTCAAACTGAAGTGGACAATGATTTTCATCGGCGCTGGTCTCATTGGTTGCGATGTAAACAGAGGTACGCGGACACAGCGGATTGGTGGGATGGCTGCGTCAAACCAGGTCTGGCCAAATTATTTAAGCACCATGGCGGGCGTTGTAGACGGGAGCAGGACTCCCTTCTCTATTTGCACGAGAGGGCCCTGCGGGAATTAAGTACGCATCCAACCGCAGTTACCAATCCGAGGGATCAAGCCCGTCGCCTTAAGGAACGGATCATCGCCATACACCGAGCGAACATGGAAAGTCGCATTGTATTCAATAACACCAAGAGTGCGCTACAGCAAGAAAGGCTTAGCATTCACTCCCTCATGCGAGATCGGAAGAGGCGTACACGAAGGCACATCAGCTCGGTTGTGGACGCGAATGGCACGGTCGTAAGGGATTCCACAACCATCCTCGCAGCATTTACGAGTAGTTACAAGGAACTCTATGCGGACCACGACATTGACTATGATGAAGGGACGTCATTCCTCGATGTGTATGACAGCAGCCTTGACGACATAGCACAGCACCATCTGGAGGCCGACCCAACTGACGAAGAGATCACACACATCGTTCGGAAGGCCCCAAAAACTAAATCCCCTGGTGTGGACGGTATCCCCTACGAATTCTACCAGCACTATTGGCCAACGATTCGAGAGGAATTTTGCGAAATGGCGCGCACGGTCATTCGACGAGGGCGTCTGTGCAGCACGCAAACAGAGGGAATCATTGTGCTCATACCCAAGGTACCACAGCCACGTGAAGTAGCCCACTATAGGCCTATCACGCTTCTGTGTGCTGACTACAAAATCATCGCACGGGTGTATGCCAATCGTATTAAATCAGCGCTGTCTGATGTCATCGGGCCGGACCAACATTGTATTGTGCAGGGGACGTCCATCACACATGGCACTTCTGCGCTCCGCGATGTGCAGCTCCTGGCGCGCACAACGCCGGGCGCTGTCGCCCTCCTGAACATTGATCTTGAGAAGGCTTTTGACCGGGTGCAATGGAGCTTCCTCGACAGGGTGCTCGAGCACCTTTGCTTCCCTCCGACAGTTCGAGCTGTCCTACGCACGTTCCGTGAGAACCTAACCTCGAAGATGTCCATCAATGGTTGTTTTGGTGACGAATTTCCGATTCGCTCCTCTGTCCGACAAGGGTGCCCGCTCTCGATGGTACTTTTCGTCCTTTATATTGAGCCCCTTATAAGGAAATTTAACTCTACTCTCTCAGGACTGAGTATTCAAGGGAATCCTTTAACGTGCATTGGGTATGCAGATGATGTTACGGTCATTGTGCGTAGTGACCATGAACTCACGGCCGCTCATGCTATTCTTGAGGCCTTCCACAAAGCAACGCATGCAAAATGCAACTTCGCGAAAACCAAAGTGTTGAATCTGAAAGCAGCGCCAGATGTGATTGTGCCACAGCATTCATTCGTGTCTACGGATGCGATCAGGACACTTGGAATACTTTTCACGGGTGACGTCGGTCATACCATTCAAGAGAACTGGGACGGAGTGGTGCGGAAAGTTCGTGGTAGCCTGCTTGAGTCACACCTTAGAAACCTCAACATCATCCAACGTGTATATATCGTTAACATGTACTCCCTTTCACAACTCTGGTACATGGCACAGGTGTTCCCCATGCCAGCTGCGATTGCAGCTCAAATCAGGCAATACATTGGATGGTTTATCTGGAAAGGATTCCTCTTCAAGGTCAGCCGCGATCAGCTGACGATGCCTGTCAGTAAAGGTGGTCTCGGACTCATTGAGCATGAGCAAAAAGCACGAGCCTTGTTCCAGAAATGCGTCATACAACGTGTCTTACAGGGTGGTCGCTCCTCGGCTTTGTACACAGCCGCATGGGGCGCCAGGGAGCGCCTACCCCGACACTACAAGTCCGCCGCCGATCACCTTCGCACGACGATTTCCGAACTTCCCGAAGGTACGCATGTCTCCACAAGACAACTGTATGGTTTCCAGCGACGAGCAACACCCTCTGTGCCGAATATTCAGAATAAGATCCTTTCTTTGCGTTGGCTGAACATATGGAAAAACGTTTCTGATCCTGAATTACCTACTCATCTCCGTGCCGAAGCTTTCACATTTGTCAACGACCTGACACCCACCCTTTATCGCAAGAAACGCATTGCGTTATCCCAGGATGACCACTGCGAACTCTGTGGCTACCGTGACACCGCCCTCCATCGCATATGTGCTTGCTCATTCTCGCGCCCCTTGTGGGAGTGGTGTAAAACCAAACTTTCCAGACTGCTCTGCCTACCTCCACGGGACGTGTGCGCGGACCGCATGTGCTACCTCGACATCACGGCCTTCCCTACCGTGAAGAGGCGGGCGGCTGTGTGGCTGATGGCGAATTTGATAGCTTTTGTGCTCAAAACTCAAGTGCCATACTTCTTGCGGGACTTCATATCCCAGCTACGACGTGACAGATGGTCTATGGTTAAAAACAATACGTTAAGAAGGAGGTTTGGACATTACCTTTTCCTGTTTTGAAATTTGTACAGATGGTGTGGGACTGTGTTAATCCGCAGGGGCGAGGTATCAGTATCGTGTAACCCATTTGTGCTGACTGTAATCTGATGTGAGCTGTAATGTTATGTACATGCACATGATATCACAATAAACTAATAAACTAATAAAAAAAAAAAAAAAAAAAAAAAAAAAAAAAAAAAAAAAAAAAAAAAAAAAAAAAATATCACGATGAACACACCGGTTCTCGTCCGATCACCGAAGTTAAGCATCGTCGAGCGTGGTTAGTACTTAGATGGGTGACCGCTTGGGAACACCACGTGCCGTTGGCACTACTATTTTGCACCCTACAGAAAAAAATTTTTTTTTAAAAATTTCAATTTTAAATTTTTTTTTCCCCCACAATCGCCACATTTCCCCCCCCCCCCCTAACACACACACTCACTCTCTCTCAATCAATCAATCAATCAATCAATCAATCAATCAATCAATCAATCACTCACTCACTCACTCACTCACTCACTCACCCACCCAGTAGCTGTGAATCTTTGCATGTGTATACCTCATACAAAATTCAAAGTGAAAAAATAAATATATAAGTGTATATGTATGTATGTATGTATGTATGTATGTATGTATATATGTATATATGTATATATATATATATATATATATATATATATATATATATATAAACACACACACACACACCTATTTTGAAGTTTCTCTGTTTCAGTGGGCAGTTATGTATAATAATGAGAGATTCAAAAAGACGTTGATAACAATGTCATCAATGCCTGTTTAGTGTGCTCATTTGTTGGATGGTCGGCAGCAATACTAGAGGTGGTACAGCTGTAACCTGTAAAATTGTACCTGCAATGTGTTGTGTATGGAAAAAAATAAAAATTATATCATCTAAATTTTTGTTATCCAACAATAACCTTCCCATCAATGCATGATGTCACAGTAGCCATAGCTCTACTCTTTCTGCCATATAACATTGGGGGAAAAAAAAAAAAAAAAAGGAGCTATTAGAATAATAACAAAAGATAAAAAATCATCTAACTGCAGACCAAAATTCAAAAAACTTAAAGTCCTGACTGCCATAAATGAATACGTTCTAGAAACTTTTTATTCATTCTTAAGAAAAAGAAGAAAAAAAAATTATTATTTTTTTTTTTTTTTTTTTTTTTAGATATTCGCACATAGGTATAACACCAGAAATGCTAGTAAATTGAGGATAGTTGAACATAACACTAGGCGATTTGAAAATGGACTAAATTACTTGGGAGTAAAACTTTACAACTTAATATCACAGAAAATAACTAAAACAATTTACCAGTATTAAAAAAAAAAACAGTAAAAAAAATTCTTCTAGAATATCCTACCTACCCTCTGAAGCTATTCTTTAATTTGATTGATAATAGAGAAATTGAACTGTTAATTTGTTGAATGGACTTGTGATAACAGCTGCTTCATGTTTTGCATAAAGTTAAATTGTGTAACATGTTATGTATTTTTTTTTTTTGAAATTTTTTTTCTTGGTAACTTGCATCATGTAAATATTAATTGTCTGCACATACATGTTCTATATCCCGGAGCCTTGACTCCACGTGGGATCAACAGAACAAAAATACAAAAAAAAAAAAAAAATCCAGCTCACTAATCTAGGTGCATTTTGCTAACAATATTTGGAATATATATATATTTTTTTTTTGTGTAACATGCAAATTCTGTATTATTCTGCACACATTATTTATAATCTTCTATCATTTTCTTAGATAATAACTATTAATTCATAAAATAGATTGTGTGTGCATAACCTCCTGGAAACATTTGCACTTACCTCCTACTTTACTTTTTCATTTAAGCAATCCTATTCGCATGTATACACTTAGGTTGCAGCATCGAAATTGTGTAAAATTCAAAGTGTGTATTGCCTGAAAAAAAAAAAAAAAAAAAAAGACATACCAAATATTTGCATACAGCGACACACTACATATTTGCACACAGTGGAGTTTTGCGGTAATTAACCTAGCACAATTTACCACACGCAATCACACGCCCGCGATGAGATAACACACTCGCTGTTTTCCTGTTGACCGGCACGAGGAGTAAGAAAAATTGATATTTACACGAGCACACACTCCCACACTAGTCACAACGTCGGTCATCAAGTTGTGTTGAAAATTCCTGTAGCCTCTGTTTTCCCAAATGATTTCACTTAAAATTTCATTTAACAAGACCATAAACAAATTTACAATACTAATTTCTTAAACAAACACTTCAGCGAACAAGTGACTGTCGCATTCATTACAAAGCTTACAACTTAACAGATGTTTCCGATGTGAAATAAAATAAGAAAATGTTTTACAACCAACCTAGAACATTTAGTCAAAACGTTTTTGTCCTGGTTTATGATTATTTTCCGTGACATGAATGTTTCAAAACTAATAAAAATACGAATGCAGCCAAATATAATGAAGTTAGCACATAAAAGACGACTTAAAATATTTCATTTTTCGAGAATTGGCAGAGCAAGAACGCACAGGTCCAACGGAAATTTCTTTAAAGATAAACGACCATCGGACAAAAACACCCCCTCCCCTCATCCTCAAAAATACGTGAATAATATACTTTTTCAATTATATTTTTATCGTTTTTTTTTTTTTTTTTTTTAATATACTCATTAAAACTTCAAAATAAGCAGGTACTCGTGTGTTTTTCTCTCTACAATGTACCTGATCTCGGTGCGTAAACCTACATCATTTAGAGATGGAATTAATGTACACATACAAGTAAAATTTTGTTCCATTGTAAAATTGAGAGAAAGAAGGTTTTCCAAACGCATTAAGTATGGAGACTTTAAATAAGATTACGAGCTTATAAATGTTTGCAACGAAATAAAGTGACCATGTATCTGCAATTTCAAAAATATTTTTGCTCTGCTAACCTCACATGCAAGCAAGTAAAAATAACCTCACAACTTACTTACCTCTCTCAATTTCGCAGTACCAAAACATAGAAGGGATAAATAGGATAGTTTTTATTCGAAATCCTGCAAGAGTTTTAATTTTTATTAAAATATTTCTCCAATGTAGCATGTGTGTGGAATACTTCATCAGCAACTTGCATCTGCACCTTGAGTGAATTGAAGGGCAGCCAGTTTTAAAAGCTAAACAGAAACTGCACTCTTGAGAATGCATCAGATCCAAGTGAAATGCTTGTTGTGTGTACAGTTAAAAGTTTTATTATTCACACAATGAAAATGTAAACAAAATTTACTCACAATAATAATCACATCATCCTTGGAGGTGCACGAAGAAAGCCATTCCAGGTGGCACTGAACAAGGTGATTTGCTAGTGCTTCCACAGCAAACAGCCTTCATGAAATTATCTCCACATTTTCAGCATACTATACACTAAAGTATACCTAAGTTAATTTAACCATTTTCAAGTGATTCCAGCACAAATTACGTATTTGATTCCTTGAATAACATCTGCAAATGAAAAGTTCCCTGTTTGGTGTAGCAGTAAATTTAAACAGCTCGCAGTGCAAATTAAACAGTGCAGCTGCCATAAAAAAATTACACTATTAGTGGAACTGCCCATTATGTCATCGTAGACTGCTGACATTTAGAAAACATTGAAAAATCAGTGCTAAAGAAGCCCTACATTACTTTCGCTGTCCAAAGTGCGCTGCTCCCTACGTGAGCAAGGCATCGAGAATTTTCTGAACCGTCCGCAACCAGAAAATTGGGTAACCAGATATTTGCAGAGAGAAAAATTTTATTTTCACTTTGCTCTTGCATTCTGTAGGATCAGTCTCGTCATGGCAGATACCGCAGCAGCGACTGCAGCACCAGCTGTTGCCCCATCACAGGCAGCTTCCCCGAAGAAAGGCAAGGCTGCGTCGAAGAAGCCACGAGCCAAGCCCGCGCACCCGCGCACATCTGAAATGGTGGCCTCTGCGATCAAGAGCCTCAAGGAAAGGGGCGGCTCATCACTGCAAGCCATCAAGAAATACGTCGCCTCTACCTACAAAGTAGATGCGGAAAAGCTGGCACCTTTCATCAAGAAATACTTGAAGGCAGCAGTGGCTAGCGGCGAGCTTGTCCAAACCAAAGGCAAGGGTGCGTCTGGCTCCTTCAAGCTGGCTTCAGGGACCACCGGTGCTCCGGACCAGCCCAAGGCTCCAAGCGGCAAGCGTGGTGCAGCTGCCCCTAAGGAAAAGAAGCGATCCGTAGCCAAGAAGGCAGCGGTGGGCAAGAAACCAGTCAAGAAGACTCCGCCTACAGCAGAAAAGAAAAAAAAGGCAGCAGCTGCAACCCCCAAGCCCAAGAAGGCACCTTCAAAGGCAAAAAAGGTGTCCAAACCTCCCACGAAGAAACCCCGTGCTCCAAAGCCAAAGAAGGTTGCCCCAAAGAGCAAGTCGCCCAAGAAAGCAGCCCCAAAGCGGAAATGAAGATGCCAGCAGGACCGCTGGCACTTTCTGTGGCACTGTACCACCTTATCGGCCCTTCTAAGGGCCAACAATACTAGTCATGAAGGTATCAGTTGTTGCAATCATTGCCTCCTATAGCCACACCTCTGCCGTTAGGTAAAATTCTGGTTAAAAAATTTCTTATGGTATTTGAAGCGGGGGAAATAAATAAATAAATAAAGAAATTTATCAATTACATTGTGTGTATAGTTTAGGTGCAAAATTATTTAAAGTTTTTAAGCAGGAAAACGTCTTACAAACATCTCACTCTTATTTCAGCATATATATATATATACACATATATACACACACACACACACATATTTTTTTTGTAAGGATTAGGTCTCAGGGTATTAATGGTGAACTTTATGCTGCTGCTGCTGCTGCTGCTGCTGATGGTGCTGCTACTGCAGACAGGCACTGTTTGAAGAGTTTTTATTTCCTATGCAGAATACATTGCATTGTGTGCAAATCTTTTGTGTACAATATAAACAACCACCTCAAAACACAGACACTATAACTGTGTTTTTCCAAATTCTTATTAATGTAATATATTATTGGCTGGGTAAAGGTCAACGACAGCTAATAGGTACAAAAAGCCAGACAACTGTTTTCCTTTCAAATTTGACAGTTATTTTTAGCCCTAATAAGGGCTGTTTTTTTTTTTCCCCCTTGCAAAAAAAATGGCAAGGAACTCAAGCACGCTCGCCACGGATACGCCGGGCAAGCTGGATGTCCTTGGGCATGATGGTGACCCTCTTGGCGTGGATGGCGCACAAATTGGTGTCCTCGAAGAGCCCCACCAGGTAAGCCTCGCTGGCCTCCTGCAGCGCCATGACGGCCGAGCTCTGGAAGCGCAAGTCTGTCTTGAAGTCCTGGGCGATCTCTCGCACCAGGCGCTGGAAGGGCAGCTTGCGGATAAGCAGCTCGGTACTTTTCTGGTAGCGCCTGATTTCTCGCAGCGCGACAGTGCCAGGGCGGTAGCGATGTGGCTTCTTCACTCCCCCCGTGGCCGGCGCGCTCTTGCGAGCCGCCTTGGTGGCCAGCTGCTTGCGCGGCGCTTTGCCTCCAGTAGATTTACGAGCCGTCTGCTTCGTGCGCGCCATCGTGGTCCGTCTGCGCGTGCTGTAAAAATTTCAACAGTTTGTTAAAGCTGTGGTGCACTGCGATTGGCCCGGCATCTCCATTGGCTGGCGAGAACAGCCAATCACAGCACAGAAGTCGATCCATAGAAACTAACGACAGAGGCGGCCGAGCAGCAGCAGATTCATCGCGACCTCGGAGCTGTTCGGATCGTCGGAGTGCGGCCCTGCCTCCTTCTTCGCTTCGCACCGCTTCGATAGCTCGTGGACACGAGGGTGGCAGCCGACCTGCGAGTTAATTTTTAACAACTCGACAGGTCATCTCGAGCCTAGCCCGCTCGGGTCAGCGGCGAGCCCCCTCACAGCGATTAGGGATACGTTTTTGACAGACCACACGCTCTTAAAGCAACAGACAGGCATTCCAGCAACCTCCCCCCCCTCCTACACCCGCGCCCTGGGGCCGGCTGGGGAAGGGGCCAGTGGCATGCAGGAACAGGACATCCCGTCCCTGTCAATTCCGGACAACCTTCCGCCTGGCGCAGCCCTAATTTCCTACGAGGGAGGTACTTTTCAGGTACAGGTACCTGACCACACCATATCAGACACCGCACCCCCCCAGGAACCCACGAACATGGACACGACCACCTCTGTCCCTCCTACCGACTCCGCGCCGCTCATGGTCCCCGCGAGCGACATGGCGAAATTCAGGGCCTGGCTGCACTTCCAGGAAAAAGAAAAGAATGCAGCAGAGCAGCGAGAGGAGGAACAGGAGCGACAAGCTGAATGGACCATGCAGCGGAAACGGCAGCGAACAACAGCGCCAGCAGTCAGGCCACCTGAAATCGCGGTTACAAATCGCTTCGCCACGCTCGCGGAGGCAGACGCGTCCCGACCCACGGCAGGGCCCTCCAGCGCCCCCTCTCCACCCGCTCCAGCTCCGGCCAATCAGGGCGCAGCCGCCCCCTCCACCCGCACCCCGCGTGCCTCAGGACCGCGCAAACACGCGCTCAGGCTGGTCGTTCCAGACCAGTCTCTCTACAGCCAGCTGGTGGCTCGCATGCGATCTCTCGCCCCAGGGGCCGCGCAGATTTCTCTCGTGCGCGAGGGCCTGCAGATCGCGTGCGAACACTTGCAGGCATACCAATCTCTCAAAAAATACCTTGATTCAGTGCCAGTCCCGTACTACACTTTCTGTACAGCCTCTGAGTTGCCTCAGAAAGTTGTTGTCCGCATGCCGCGCGCCACGCCAACGGAATCAATCCGAGAAGACTTGGAGGCACGTGGGTACACCATCTTGGACGTCTACCAATTCCACAAAAAATGCGCGGACCCTGCCGATCCCACCAACACCTGGGAGGAGCCACTACCGCTCTTTAGCGTCACGGCCGCTAAGAATGACACCCTCCCTCGCCTCACGTCACTCACAACTATCAACATGACCCGTGTTGAAGTGACACAATACCGCAAACGTGTCGGAGACGTTGCGCAGTGTCAGAACTGTTGGAAGTTTTTGCACACTCGCAACTTCTGCCGACTCGCCACCAAATGCAAGCACTGCGCCGGGCCCCACACATACGCCGCCTGTCCCAACCTCAACAAAAATCCCAACTGTGCAAACTGCAAGGGAAATGGCGTGCACGAGGGGAACTCCAAACTTTGCCCCGAATACCTGAAGTATGTGCAATTCCGTCAGGATCAGGCGTCTTCGCGCGCAGAACTCGCGCAGCCTCTTGCGACACAGCCAACACCAGCTCACTACCCACTGCTACCACCCCCCGCACCCACGAGGCCAGTGGTGCCAACTTTCTCGTTCGCACAGGCGGCGAACAACAACGCACAACGCATCATCGTACCGCAACACACACCAGCTCCCACCCCCCCTCCTCCCCCCACCCCCTCCCAACACCCAACCCCCCCTCTCCCAAGCTCCTACCGCAACTCCAAGCTCCCTCGGCGACTGTGCTGGCATCCAATCCGCCATGTCCGACCTCCGGGACCTGATGAATTTCCTGCGCGATGCCAACTTCGCCGCATTCATGGCACACATGAAGCCCTACATGCTCCTTGCCAACACAGCCACCGATCCCTCAATGAAGACCCTCCTGCTGGTGCAGGCCCTGACAACCTTCTCCGGGGCCGTTTAATGGGTACACATCCTCCTGCCCCGAACCCAGGTACCCTTTCCATCCTGTACTGGAATGCAAATGGGATAACCACACAACTCTACGAACTTGAGAGAGTTCTGGAGGAGTACGGAGTGGAAGTGGCCTTAATTAACGAAACATTTTTAAAACCTACAAAACGTTGCACTATTAAAAATTACATAACCTACCGCACAGACAGAGTAACTGCCGGAGGAGGAACTCTAATTTTAGTCCATAACCGACTTCAACACCACATAAATAAACCTTCAGAAACCAGCCACATAGAAAATACGTCTATAAATATTCGCACAAATACCGGCCACATAACTTTAGTCGCAGCCTACTGCTCGCCAAATAAACCTCTGCTAAATACAGACCTCAACGAAATAATAAACCAACCGCACCCATTCATTATAGCTGGTGATCTAAATGCAAAACATAAACAGTGGAACAGTAGATATAACAATCGCAAAGGGGCAGTGTTAAGCGAACACTCACTACAAAATAAATATTTAATCCATGCGCCGATCACTCCCACGCATTACCATGCTAATATCAGCCATCAGCCAGACGTTTTAGATATAATTCTCACTAATATTCCTAATATAAATATTCAACTAAAAGTTCTGCCAGAACTTGATTCTGACCATTTGCCTGTACACTGTGTTATTGAAACACATGTTCTAACACACCCAAACCCAGTACTTTGTCGAACCCCGGTCATCAACTGGGAGACATTTAAAATTGAATTAGAGGAAATATTTGAAAATAATAATATAATAATAACTTCTAAAGAACAAATAGACCCCGCGGCCGAAATAATTCAAAATACATTTTTAAACATAGTCAAAAAGCACACCACGTTTTTAAATAGGCGCGAATTCTTAAAACATGCATTTCCGGATGCCGACCTCCTCCTAATAAATAAAAGACAAGCACGCCATAAATACCAAAAATTCCGCACACTTGAAAATAAAAATAAATATTACGCACTTAAAAATCAACTTAGGCACGAACTTCTCAAATTAAAAATACATAACTGGGAACACTTTGTAGCTGATCTCTCTGATAGCATGAATAAATTCTGGAAAATAGCTAAAGTATTAAGAAACACGACTAAAAATACAAACTCTAACCCGGTTCAATCCCCGACAGGTACACTTCTCTACGAACCATCTGATAAAGCTAACGCAATTGCCGATTGCTACGAACAGCAATTTACACCGAATAACGACATCGGAGACCCGATTTTTACGCAGGAGCTCTTAGAAAATATAAATAATTTCAATCACTCCCCTCCCACTTCCATTCCCGATCCAGTCACTCTCCCGGAAGTAATCAGCATTATCAAACACGTAAAACTAAATAAAGCCCCGGGTGAGGATAAAATTACTTATCAACTTCTTAAAAATCTGCCACTTAATGCTCTATCCGCAATAACAGATCTTTTCAATGCCATACTCACGTTTCAACACTTCCCCAGCTCCTGGAAGACTGCTAAAATTATTACTATACCAAAACCAGGTAAAAACCCTAAAATGCCCGAAAACAGACGCCCTATTTCACTGCTCAGCTCTCTTAGTAAAATCTTTGAAAAACTGTTTTTAACCAGGCTCCAAACTCATGCGGCAGTGCACAAAATTATCCCGGACACACAATTTGGTTTCCGCTCAGCTCACTCCACAGTTCATGCACTTACTAAATTTACTACAGAAACCATGGCTGCCATGCAGAAAAAAGAATTCACCATCGCAGTATTTTTAGATGTTGCCAAAGCATTTGACAAGGTCTGGATCCCGGGGCTCCTACAAAAGTTAATATCATTTAATTTCCCGGACTGCTACATCCATTTACTAAGCAGCTACTTTCAAAATAGAAAATTTTACGTGTCAATAGACAAAGGTCAGTCTACTATCCGGCCAATCACCGCAGGTGTACCGCAGGGCTCGGCAATTTCGCCATTCCTGTAAAATATATATACTGCAGACATCCCAGTTACTCACTCCACCATTCAAATGTACGCCGATGACACAGTAATTTTCACACACGACCCTAACCTTCCCTACGCTGTTCTCCGCACTCAACTACAATTAAATGATTTAGAACTCTGGTTCACTAAATGGAAAATTAAAACTAACCCAGCCAAGTCGCAAGCTCTAAATCTCACCTCTCGCAGACTAAAACCCTCTAAAAACGTAACTCTAAATAATGTAATAATTCCTTATACTGAAACTGCCACGTATTTAGGTTTAACTATAGACAATAAGCTTCGTTGGACCACACACATTCACAAAGTGCGGGGGGCAGCGATGGCCAAACTATCCCTACTGTACCCTCTCCTCAAGAGTAATAAACTACCCCGCCACTTAAAATTACTCCTTTACGTGTCTATTGTCCGTTCCGCGTTTATGTACGGTAACGAAGTCTGGGGCAATGTTACCAACTACCAAAAACAAATTTTGCAGGTAATTCAAAATAAATTTCTCAGGATAATAGGCGATGCGCCCCCACTCACACGGACAATAGACTTACACAGCCGACTTAAAATTCCTCTTGTAAAAGATTACTTACTCTTCCGAAATAATAAATTCTTCAAGAAACTCGCACTTCATGCTAACCCAGAAATTAAACGCCTAGGCGATTACAACCCCGATATAAACCGCCGCTTAAAACGCCCCAAAATGACACCTAATTAAAATTATTTAAATAGATTAGACACAAAAACTCCGTGCTCCTCCTACATTGCAGCGCGGATCATATAATTAAATCTATAAATCTATAATTGATTAATTAATTAATTAAATATTACCGACCGTTAAAATC
>NW_026962503.1:317500-335000 GCF_032445375.1 Bacillus rossius redtenbacheri | reverse complement strand
GTTATTAGGAGGGAGTGGGGGGGATTGTTTGGTAGGATGTTGGGTTGGAAGGCCTGTTCTTGGCAGTCAGCAAGTACTGTAGCTTTATCTTTAGGCGAGAAAGCCATGTTTCCAGTAGGAAGTTGGATAGGCGGGATAATTGTGGGCTTGGAGGACAGGTTTTTCGCCACTTTCCAGAGTGTGTTGTTGGCTGTAGAGAGCTGTTGCACTTTCGCATCCCATTGAGTGGCTCGATGTACACTAAGTTTGGCTTGAAATTCATTGTACAGGTCGGTGTATACCTTCTTGAGCGCTGGGCATCTGTTGCGTTGCCATCGGCGCTTCGCCTGGTTTTTGGCTGTGATTAGCTGTTTTAGTTGCGGGGGGAGGGCAGTAGCATCCACTTTCTTTTTCGTGGTTGGAATAAAAGTATTTATTGCTTGGGATAGGGTCCTAGATAATTTGGCAGAGTACTGCTGCAAGTCCGCAGCCACTGTAATGGTAGGAACAGGGAATAGGTTATTTTCTATAAAGGAGTTGAGTCGCGGCCAGTCTGCTTTGCGGAAATTATAGGTGCGTTTGGTTTGGGCGGTTTTTGTGTAAACATCTTCAAGTGTAGCAATGACTGGTAGATGGTCTGAGTGCAGCTCGTGGATTACTTCAAGTTCGTAGATGAAATTTGTGTTATAATAAATGGTGAAATCTAGGATATCAGGATATTGCCTGGGATTTTCAGGATAGCGGGTAGGATGGTAGGGAGCGCAGACCATGTATTGGTGTAGCTGCTGGTGTGCAAACAGCACTCTGCCATTACTTGTAGTTCGGGCGCAGTTCCACGCAGGGTGTTTTGCATTTAAATCACCTAGTAGGAGGAAGGAAGAGGTGCAAGTGGCTAGGATTTGGAGGTTTTCAGCTGTGATTGAGCGTCCTGGGGGAGCGTAGGCTGAAATGATAGTACATTTCTTGCCTTTAAGTGATATAGAGATTGCTACTGCCTCTATGCGGCCTAAGTCAGGAAGTTGTACTTCATGGTGTATTAGATTGGTGCGGACAGCCAAGGCAACCCCTCCACCCTGGTTGTCCCTGTCCTTTCTGTGGATGATGTACCCAGGTAGGAATAATTTTTCAGTTGACGAAAGATGGGTTTCTGTTAGTGCTAGTATCTGGACATCATGCTCTCGCAGAAATTCCTGAAGTTCAGGCGTTTTGTTTCGCACACTGCGTGCATTCCAGGTGGCGATCGTCTTTAATGTTAATTTATTATTGTGCTCCATCTTGAGGAGCAGGTGCGACTGGTGCCATGGCCATAATTAGGTCCACGGCGAGGTGAATTCTGCGGTCCGCCGCGACTGAAGTGTCAAGCCAGGCCGTTAGTAGGTTGCAAAGTTTTTGCGCAATTTCCATGACAGCAGGGTGTGCACCTGCTACTTTCGTGAGAGTGCCTTGAAGGACTTGGCAGTCTCGATAATTTGTGGCTATCCTCTCTGGTGTGATGTGTACTGGAGGTTGTGGCAATGGCATGCTGCGTGCCACAATGGGGGCTGCTGGCCTGATTGCTGCTGAATTTGGCTGTACCACGACAGTTGTAGCTGGTTCGTTGTGGGTGACAGGCACCTTAGGAGCCGGTGTGGAAATAACTGGCGACTGCACGCAAGCCTGTTGCATTGGTTGTTGTATATTATTTTCTGCTGGAGCAGAGCGGTGGCGCAGCCTTCCTGCCTGGCTTGATGGTTGGGCAACTGGTCTGGCCTGACGTGGCTGGCGCTGTGCATGCTGGTTTCCTGTACTGCGGGGTGTACCAGCCTGTTGACTTTGGCGAGCTGCCTTTCGACGCTCCCACTGTGTTGGCTCCCATAGTTCCGGGAAGTCCTGTTTCAGGGCCTGGTACCTGTTATCGCTGCGAGGGTCCCAGTCATCTCTGTAGCCAGAGGTTTGCCCTCCTTGTGGTCGGGTGTTGTATTGCGGGTTTTGTTTACGCCGTGATGTGACCACATTCCACCCTGGCTCATGAGCCACGTTGGCGGGTTGGGTTTGTGACTCCGTTTGCTGGTAGGCAGGTGCACGGTCCTCGGCATGTTGTGTCTGCCACTGAGGGCGTCTATTTGGACGCCGGGTCCATTGTTGGTGCTGCTGCTGCTGGTGCTGCTGCTGCTGCTGCTGCTGCCCCCTAGGACGGCGCCTCTGCAGCTCCCGTTGGTAATCGGGGCAGCCCATGTATCTGGCATTATGTGCCATGTTACATCTGGCACAGTGTGGCGGGCGGGGACAGTCCTCCTGTAGTTTGTGTGGGCCGGCACATTGCGGGCACACTGGCTGTTTGCGGCATTGTTTTGCTATATGCCCAAGAAGACAGCAATTCGTACACTGGAGTGGTGTATTTTTATATCGGTAGTCCACCAGCCTCACTCTGAGTCCAATGACAGTGGTCAATGTACTCATTAATGACTCGCTGCCCTGCGGTACATCTAGTTGGTACATGTTTATTGGACGACGAGTCCAGTCGTACATTTGGTAGACTGATAGTACTGGTATGTTTTGAGCCAGTAGGTCCTGGGTAATTCTGGCAGTGCTAGTTCCCCCTGGGATGTCCTTAAGCACATATTTCAACGGTTTGTCTGCCTGCACGCGTGTAATAAAATACTCGGCCTTTATTTCATCAAGTACTTTAATGGCTGCATGGTACTGCTGCACATTGGTGAAATAGTACAGTGTCCCCCTGTTGGTGTTTTTCGCTGAGAAAATTAATCCTAGCCTGTTGAACTGGTCGTACAGCCGCTCATATGGCAGCGCGGCTGTGTGGGTGACTGTGATTGGGGCAGTGCGAAAGGGATTCGCGCCCTGTTGTGCAGTGGAGGTGTCTGTCAGGGCTGGGTGATCCTGCGCCACGCCCGGCGGTATCTGACTGCATGGAGGCGAGCTGCCTGGTGTCTGGCTGCCTGTTGTCACATCACCTGTGACATGGTGATTCAGGGACTGAATTTTTGTGACTCTGATGTGTTCGTCGCTACTCTTTCTCTTGAGAACACCTTGTTCAAGAGAAGAGGTTTCGCGGAATTCTACGTCACTCGAGGTCGCCATGTTAGCTAATTAAATAATAACAATAATAATTATTCCTACAGGATTTATTACGATCGCCTAGCAAAGGAAGGGAGTGGAGCACCCACTGACCTACGACCCTGGGACTGAGTTAGCCAGGGCCGCGGCTAGGCAGCGAGACGCTGCGCCTCTGGGTGTCACACACTCAATTTAAAACCTATCCGTCGCACGACGCGGTCGTTCAAAACTGGGGGCGGAATTCTGGACTATTCTGACTACTTTCAGGATGAGCAGCAGGACTACATCATCTCCGAACGAAGCTAGGAGCGGAACTCGTCTGCGATAGAAACTCGTCTGCGATCTGTTACACGTCCCTCCGCGGAGCGCGACCAATCACGAGCCGCGGAGCGCTCCGATTGGTCGCGCAACAAGAAGCCAAGAAAACTTTTCACGAAAAAAATTCAGTTCCCGTCTCACTCATCTAGCGACAGCGGCACAGCTCAGACCTACGATGCCCCCCAAGACGAGCGGTAAGGCAGCCAAAAAGGCGGGCAAGGCCCAGAAAAACATCTCGAAGGGCGACAAGAAAAAGAAGCGCAAGAGGAAGGAAAGCTACGCAATCTACATCTACAAAGTGTTGAAGCAAGTTCATCCGGACACTGGCATATCATCTAAGGCCATGAGCATCATGAACAGTTTCGTGAACGACATTTTCGAGCGCATCGCGGCAGAGGCCAGCCGCCTCGCCCACTACAACAAGCGCTCCACCATCACCAGCCGCGAGATACAGACGGCCGTGAGACTGCTGCTGCCCGGGGAGCTGGCCAAGCACGCTGTCAGCGAGGGCACCAAGGCTGTCACCAAATACACCAGCTCCAAGTGAGCAGGTCTGGTGTGCACATGCTTACATAAACGGTCCTTTTCAGGACCAAGAACATGATCATGAAAGGAAATGCTTCTGCTGCTGTTCTACAATTCCCTCAATCCCTATGATAGTAAATGTAAGCTTAACCAAGGCAGAAATATTTTCATTAAAAAAAGTCTTTAAGACGCATGGTTTACTGGCTGAGATATATATATATATATATTTTTTTTTTTTGCTTACTTCTGTGGTCATTAGTACATTGCTACAAATATATTTATATATATAAAAAAATAAATAAAAAAATCCTTTCTATTTAATTTAGTTAGATCATATATCAATATTAATGGCAAAGACCAGTTGCATCGATTCACTTTGAAAATAATTCCATTTGTGCTAAAACTGGACACAGTAAAAAAAAAAAAAAAAAAAAAAAAAAAAAAAAAAAAAAAAAAAAAAACTGAAAAAAAAAATATATATATACACACACACACACACATAATTCGAATTCATATTATGCTTAACTGCGTTTGAATTTGCAATCATGCACAAGATGTTTTGTACTTCGAAGTAAAAACAACATAATGTACTATTTAACTACCCACAGTACAAATGGATCCAAAAAAAAAGTGAATTTTCATGCAGACGAAAATGCTTACATTTATTCTATTTATATTAAGTACCCATTACTAACAGCTTATACTGGGTGGAATACAACAGTTGACATGATTTTACTTATATGGCAATTTAATATTTAACCAAAATTAATGGTAAACTAATATTTTAAAGTGTCATTTATGGCCCCTTACCTTCAGCATGTTTGCTTCCTTGCACACAAACGAGGACAAACACATCACCCAACTGAAAAAAAAAAAAAAATTTCACTTGCATCACAAATAATTTAAAATTTTTCACCACATGAAGTAAATATTTCGCAATAATAAAAAATATAGCCCTAGGACTCGTGTGCACACCTTTTCTTCCCCACATCGCACACGCAAACAAAACTTCCAAATTATTACAAAATCACTCGATTATTATACATACATAAACACACATGTATTTTCCGAATAAGTGAGAAATGCAGGCCGATGAAAGTCAAATTTCGTTTCGGAAATTAAATCTCGCACAACTACCGACACATAACCAAACTTGCGTACATTTACATAGCATTAACCCTCTAAATAATAAACAAATGAAAGCAGAAAAAACAACATCGCTACCCACCGCGCGCGCTCCTGGCGGCGGGAGTAGGAACTACTTTGCACACAGACCGACATAGCCCCCTGCCAAAAACAGTAAAATAAATAATATATATAAGTCTTTTGGCGGGAAAAAATTTCTCAACCGCCTGGGAGCACCCTAGTGTGTGCCTGTCTTTAGGTTATGTTACTTTTAACTTCATTTTCTACAGGCAGACGCGAGGGTGCTCGCCCATTATTTTTATTTTTTTAAATTCTTTCCTACCTTTGGTGTGCCATGCAAGAATTTATCGTCAAAATGGCGGCCCCGAGTGCAAATTTCTCGTCTGCACTGCTGGCTGGATGATTATGTGATGTTTTGAAGGAGGGTGTTTTTTTTTTGTTTGGATTTTGTGTGAGGGGGGGAGGGGGCTGGGCTAGCTTTTTTTTTTTTAAATTTTCTAAACATTCATCTCTTATGTAACAGTGTTCAGCATTAAAAAATTTAAAAGAAGAGGCACTTACTCATCAATTTCAAAACAGCCTATGAAGAAAAATAAAAAAAATTTAAATTCATTCCAGTTTTATACATTCATGATTTGATCACATGTATAACTTTTCTTTTTTATTACCTTATTTAATTTTATTATTATTACTACTATTGCTGCTACAACCTAGAAGATACCTCAGTGATACTAATACCTGCTGGTAAAGTTAAAGGTTTCACCTTTCTTTCTTTAAACATATCACAATACCTTTCTTGAGTTAAATATTATCTAATGGCTTTAAGAAGTTATGGTAATGTTCATCAGTTATAGAGTGTGGGTTTGTGTGTGTGTGTGAGAGTGTATTTTGAAGAGGGCTTTGGTGGTTGGGATGGTGAGGGTGGTGGGTGTTGTGTGTGGGGAGGGGGGGGGGGAAGTAAAAGAGTGTTCATTACACGATTTCTCCTGTTGTTTGTAACAATCACACCTGGTATAGCTATTTCGAGTGGCAAATACAAACTGCAAAAAAAAAACATCTATATCATTGCCAACGGCCATATCACGATGAACACACCGGTTCTCGTCCGATCACCGAAGTTAAGCATCGTCGAGCGTGGTTAGTACTTAGATGGGTGACCGCTTGGGAACACCACGTGCCGTTGGCACTACTATTTTGCACCCTACAGAAAAAAATTTTTTTTTTAAAAATTTCAATTTTAAATTTTTTTTTCCCCCACAATCACCACATTTCCCCCCCCCCCCCCTAACACACACACTCACTCTCTCTCAATCAATCAATCAATCAATCAATCAATCAATCAATCAATCAATCACTCACTCACTCACTCACTCACTCACCCACCCAGTAGCTGTGAATCTTTGCATGTGTATACCTCATACAAAATTCAAAGTGAAAAAATAAATATATAAGTGTATATGTATGTATGTATGTATGTATGTATGTATGTATATATGTATATATATATATATATATATATATATATATATATATATATAAACACACACACACACACCTATTTTGAAGTTTCTCTGTTTCAGTGGGCAGTTATGTATAATAATGAGAGATTCAAAAAGACGTTGATAACAATGTCATCAATGCCTGTTTAGTGTGCTCATTTGTTGGATGGTCGGCAGCAATACTAGAGGTGGTACAGCTGTAACCTGTAAAATTGTACCTGCAATGTGTTGTGTATGGAAAAAAATAAAAATTATATCATCTAAATTTTTGTTATCCAACAATAACCTTCCCATCAATGCATGATGTCACAGTAGCCATAGCTCTACTCTTTCTGCCATATAACATTGGGGGAAAAAAAAAAAAAAAGGAGCTATTAGAATAATAACAAAAGATAAAAAATCATCTAACTGCAGACCAAAATTCAAAAAACTTAAAGTCCTGACTGCCATAAATGAATACGTTCTAGAAACTTTTTATTCATTCTTAAGAAAAAGAAGAAAAAAAAAATTATTATTTTTTTTTTTTTTTTTTTTTTTTAGATATTCGCACATAGGTATAACACCAGAAATGCTAGTAAATTGAGGATAGTTGAACATAACACTAGGCGATTTGAAAATGGACTAAATTACTTGGGAGTAAAACTTTACAACTTAATATCACAGAAAATAACTAAAACAATTTACCAGTATTAAAAAAAAAACAGTAAAAAAAATTCTTCTAGAATATCCTACCTACCCTCTGAAGCTATTCTTTAATTTGATTGATAATAGAGAAATTGAACTGTTAATTTGTTGAATGGACTTGTGATAACAGCTGCTTCATGTTTTGCATAAAGTTAAATTGTGTAACATGTTATGTATTTTTTTTTTTTGAAATTTTTTTTCTTGGTAACTTGCATCATGTAAATATTAATTGTCTGCACATACATGTTCTATATCCCGGAGCCTTGACTCCACGTGGGATCAACAGAACAAAAATACAAAAAAAAAAAAAAAATCCAGCTCACTAATCTAGGTGCATTTTGCTAACAATATTTGGAATATATATATATTTTTTTTTTGTGTAACATGCAAATTCTGTATTATTCTGCACACATTATTTATAATCTTCTATCATTTTCTTAGATAATAACTATTAATTCATAAAATAGATTGTGTGTGCATAACCTCCTGGAAACATTTGCACTTACCTCCTACTTTACTTTTTCATTTAAGCAATCCTATTCGCATGTATACACTTAGGTTGCAGCATCGAAATTGTGTAAAATTCAAAGTGTGTATTGCCTGAAAAAAAAAAAAAAAAAAAAAAGACATACCAAATATTTGCATACAGCGACACACTACATATTTGCACACAGTGGAGTTTTGCGGTAATTAACCTAGCACAATTTACCACACGCAATCACACGCCCGCGATGAGATAACACACTCGCTGTTTTCCTGTTGACCGGCACGAGGAGTAAGAAAAATTGATATTTACACGAGCACACACTCCCACACTAGTCACAACGTCGGTCATCAAGTTGTGTTGAAAATTCCTGTAGCCTCTGTTTTCCCAAATGATTTCACTTAAAATTTCATTTAACAAGACCATAAACAAATTTACAATACTAATTTCTTAAACAAACACTTCAGCGAACAAGTGACTGTCGCATTCATTACAAAGCTTACAACTTAACAGATGTTTCCGATGTGAAATAAAATAAGAAAATGTTTTACAACCAACCTAGAACATTTAGTCAAAACGTTTTTGTCCTGGTTTATGATTATTTTCCGTGACATGAATGTTTCAAAACTAATAAAAATACGAATGCAGCCAAATATAATGAAGTTAGCACATAAAAGACGACTTAAAATATTTCATTTTTCGAGAATTGGCAGAGCAAGAACGCACAGGTCCAACGGAAATTTCTTTAAAGATAAACGACCATCGGACAAAAACACCCCCTCCCCTCATCCTCAAAAATACGTGAATAATATACTTTTTCAATTATATTTTTATCGTTTTTTTTTTTTTTTTTTTTTTAATATACTCATTAAAACTTCAAAATAAGCAGGTACTCGTGTGTTTTTCTCTCTACAATGTACCTGATCTCGGTGCGTAAACCTACATCATTTAGAGATGGAATTAATGTACACATACAAGTAAAATTTTGTTCCATTGTAAAATTGAGAGAAAGAAGGTTTTCCAAACGCATTAAGTATGGAGACTTTAAATAAGATTACGAGCTTATAAATGTTTGCAACGAAATAAAGTGACCATGTATCTGCAATTTCAAAAATATTTTTGCTCTGCTAACCTCACATGCAAGCAAGTAAAAATAACCTCACAACTTACTTACCTCTCTCAATTTCGCAGTACCAAAACATAGAAGGGATAAATAGGATAGTTTTTATTCGAAATCCTGCAAGAGTTTTAATTTTTATTAAAATATTTCTCCAATGTAGCATGTGTGTGGAATACTTCATCAGCAACTTGCATCTGCACCTTGAGTGAATTGAAGGGCAGCCAGTTTTAAAAGCTAAACAGAAACTGCACTCTTGAGAATGCATCAGATCCAAGTGAAATGCTTGTTGTGTGTACAGTTAAAAGTTTTATTATTCACACAATGAAAATGTAAACAAAATTTACTCACAATAATAATCACATCATCCTTGGAGGTGCACGAAGAAAGCCATTCCAGGTGGCACTGAACAAGGTGATTTGCTAGTGCTTCCACAGCAAACAGCCTTCATGAAATTATCTCCACATTTTCAGCATACTATACACTAAAGTATACCTAAGTTAATTTAACCATTTTCAAGTGATTCCAGCACAAATTACGTATTTGATTCCTTGAATAACATCTGCAAATGAAAAGTTCCCTGTTTGGTGTAGCAGTAAATTTAAACAGCTCGCAGTGCAAATTAAACAGTGCAGCTGCCATAAAAAAATTACACTATTAGTGGAACTGCCCATTATGTCATCGTAGACTGCTGACATTTAGAAAACATTGAAAAATCAGTGCTAAAGAAGCCCTACATTACTTTCGCTGTCCAAAGTGCGCTGCTCCCTACGTGAGCAAGGCATCGAGAATTTTCTGAACCGTCCGCAACCAGAAAATTGGGTAACCAGATATTTGCAGAGAGAAAAATTTTATTTTCACTTTGCTCTTGCATTCTGTAGGATCAGTCTCGTCATGGCAGATACCGCAGCAGCGACTGCAGCACCAGCTGTTGCCCCATCACAGGCAGCTTCCCCGAAGAAAGGCAAGGCTGCGTCGAAGAAGCCACGAGCCAAGCCCGCGCACCCGCGCACATCTGAAATGGTGGCCTCTGCGATCAAGAGCCTCAAGGAAAGGGGCGGCTCATCACTGCAAGCCATCAAGAAATACGTCGCCTCTACCTACAAAGTAGATGCGGAAAAGCTGGCACCTTTCATCAAGAAATACTTGAAGGCAGCAGTGGCTAGCGGCGAGCTTGTCCAAACCAAAGGCAAGGGTGCGTCTGGCTCCTTCAAGCTGGCTTCAGGGACCACCGGTGCTCCGGACCAGCCCAAGGCTCCAAGCGGCAAGCGTGGTGCAGCTGCCCCTAAGGAAAAGAAGCGATCCGTAGCCAAGAAGGCAGCGGTGGGCAAGAAACCAGTCAAGAAGACTCCGCCTACAGCAGAAAAGAAAAAAAAGGCAGCAGCTGCAACCCCCAAGCCCAAGAAGGCACCTTCAAAGGCAAAAAAGGTGTCCAAACCTCCCACGAAGAAACCCCGTGCTCCAAAGCCAAAGAAGGTTGCCCCAAAGAGCAAGTCGCCCAAGAAAGCAGCCCCAAAGCGGAAATGAAGATGCCAGCAGGACCGCTGGCACTTTCTGTGGCACTGTACCACCTTATCGGCCCTTCTAAGGGCCAACAATACTAGTCATGAAGGTATCAGTTGTTGCAATCATTGCCTCCTATAGCCACACCTCTGCCGTTAGGTAAAATTCTGGTTAAAAAATTTCTTATGGTATTTGAAGCGGGGGAAATAAATAAATAAATAAAGAAATTTATCAATTACATTGTGTGTATAGTTTAGGTGCAAAATTATTTAAAGTTTTTAAGCAGGAAAACGTCTTACAAACATCTCACTCTTATTTCAGCATATATATATATATATATACACATATATACACACACACACACACATATTTTTTTTGTAAGGATTAGGTCTCAGGGTATTAATGGTGAACTTTATGCTGCTGCTGCTGCTGCTGCTGCTGATGGTGCTGCTACTGCAGACAGGCACTGTTTGAAGAGTTTTTATTTCCTATGCAGAATACATTGCATTGTGTGCAAATCTTTTGTGTACAATATAAACAACCACCTCAAAACACAGACACTATAACTGTGTTTTTCCAAATTCTTATTAATGTAATATATTATTGGCTGGGTAAAGGTCAACGACAGCTAATAGGTACAAAAAGCCAGACAACTGTTTTCCTTTCAAATTTGACAGTTATTTTTAGCCCTAATAAGGGCTGTTTTTTTTTTTCCCCCTTGCAAAAAAAATGGCAAGGAACTCAAGCACGCTCGCCACGGATACGCCGGGCAAGCTGGATGTCCTTGGGCATGATGGTGACCCTCTTGGCGTGGATGGCGCACAAATTGGTGTCCTCGAAGAGCCCCACCAGGTAAGCCTCGCTGGCCTCCTGCAGCGCCATGACGGCCGAGCTCTGGAAGCGCAAGTCTGTCTTGAAGTCCTGGGCGATCTCTCGCACCAGGCGCTGGAAGGGCAGCTTGCGGATAAGCAGCTCGGTACTTTTCTGGTAGCGCCTGATTTCTCGCAGCGCGACAGTGCCAGGGCGGTAGCGATGTGGCTTCTTCACTCCCCCCGTGGCCGGCGCGCTCTTGCGAGCCGCCTTGGTGGCCAGCTGCTTGCGCGGCGCTTTGCCTCCAGTAGATTTACGAGCCGTCTGCTTCGTGCGCGCCATCGTGGTCCGTCTGCGCGTGCTGTAAAAATTTCAACAGTTTTGTTAAAGCTGTGGTGCACTGCGATTGGCCCGGCATCTCCATTGGCTGGCGAGAACAGCCAATCACAGCACAGAAGTCGATCCATAGAAACTAACGACAGAGGCGGCCGAGCAGTCACTTCCATCACAGCTACCGAGTCGAGAGCATCGTCGGAGTGCGGCCCTGCCTCCTCTCTGCGCATCGCTTCGATTCTTAGCTCGCGGACACAAGAGTGACAGCCGGCCTGAGGGAAGTTATAAATCCCGAACGGCCACCTCGAGCCTAGCCCGTTTGGGTCAGCGGCGAGTCCTCTTACAGCGTAATAGATTTACAACACTTTCTTCAGACTGCCCCTAAAGAACACCGAACACAGGACACACCCGTGGCTTCCTGCCCCTCCCGCGACCGGGCCTTAGGGCCGGCCCTGAGGGGGGTTGGCGGAATGAGCGAGCAGGGACCCCCAGCCAAGTCCATGCCAGACAAAACACCACCCGGCGCAGCCTATCCTGGCGGCAGTTTTCAGTCCGTTAGGCACGGCACCATAAATTTAATCGTTTCCTCCCAGGACAACACGGACGCAACCATGGACACAGGCACATACCCCGACTCAGACTGCGATTCTGTTACCTCCAGGACCTCGGTTAATTCCATGACAGTATCAGCGGAATTGTACGCAGCATTTTTACGAGACAGTGCAAGGATGGACAGGGAGCACCCCGAGAATACCCAAGGATGGCAACACGAAACCAAAAGACAACGGAAAATTCCGCAGGCGACCACGCCGCGGCCCCTTGCGGTCTCGAACCGTTACGAGCCGCTCGCTGACACAGCGGGCCCCCCCTCCACCCCCACGGCAGGGTCAGCTCTAGATTCAACATCTCCCGCAACTCAGTCCACACACGGCGCTACTACACGTGAGCCTGCATCCGCAGTTGCGACCGCACAGAATTTTTCATCACCGAACATTGCAGGCCCCACAGGCACACAGGGCACAGCAGCACAGCCTGCCACCCCGCGCGCCAAGCGAATTAACAAGCACGCTCTGAGGCTGGTAGTACCTGATACCAGTCTTTACAACCAGCTCGTCACTCGCGTGCGAGCCTTGGCCCCTGGCGGCGCACAACTAGCCCTTGTGCGGGAGGGGCTTCAGATCGCGTGCGAGACCGAGCAGGCATACCACCTGATTAAACAGTATCTTGAATCGGCCCCTATACCATTCTACACCTTCAGCACGGCCTCAGAGCTGCCACAAAAAGTGGTAATTAAAATGCCAAAGCAGACTCCCACAGCCGCAATCAAAGAGGACCTCGAGGCGCGCGGGTATTCAGTCCTGGACGTTTACCAATTCAAGGCACGAACCACTGACCCTGTCGACCCAACTCACTCCTGGGAGGAGCCCCTTCCCCGCTTCTGCGTAACGGCTAGCAAGAACGACACCCTGCCGCCTCTCACGACACTATCTGTGATCAACATGACGAGAGTAGTCGTTACTCAGTATAAAAAACGAGTATCTGATGTCGCCCAGTGCAAAAACTGCTGGCAGTTTTCGCACACCAAAAACTTCTGCCGCCTGGCGACACGTTGTCAACACTGCGCCGGGCCCCATACTCACGCCGCCTGTCCACATCTCGATAAAAACCCTAATTGCGCAAATTGCAAAGGGAAAGGTATTCATGAGGGAAATTCAAAACTCTGCCCAATATACCTCAACCTAGTCCAGGCCAGACAGGATTCCGCAAACTTGCGAGTTGAAAAACTAAAACAGAATGTCCCTCAAGTCTCGCCAGCCAGCTTCCCATTCCTCTCGACAGCTCCACCTTCAAGACCAGTTCAGACCACATTCTCCTACGCACAGGCGGCTAAAAACAGCACAAAATCTGGCGATCCCGCAGCTCGCCTCTCCAATCCCCGCCCCACCCCCGATCCATCCTCTCGCGACGACTGTAGTGGCATCCCGTCTGCACTTTCTGACCTTCAGGACCTACTAAAATTCCTCCGAGAAACCAACTTTGCCTCCTTCATGTCACACCTCAAACCATACATGCTCCTCGCCAATACAGTCTCCGATCCTTCTATGAAAACCCTCCTGCTCGTTCAGGCCCTGACGACCTTCACGGGCTGCGAATAAGGTCGCAATTGCCAGGACAACACCAAAACTACCTGTCCCCAAGCCACGGGAATCCAGCATCGCGTGTTAAACTCACAGCAAACACCGCGGCCGGCCCGCAGAGCGGACTGCGCTGTGATTGGCTAGAGCCAAATACCACCAGCCAACCAGAGCGAAGCACCGACTTCGCCACTATCAGCCAGTTTTTTCACCACAATACTCGCGGTATTTTTCTCGTACCAACACATAAATAACCAAATAAATTCATACACAACCAATTAATAAAATTAAAATTAATATTATTAAATTCCGCAAAAGTTTAAAAAAAAAAAAAAAAAAAAAAAATAAATAAAATCTAAGCAGAGAAAAACTGTGCAAATAATTGGCCAGAGCCAATGTCCCTACACAACGAACGAAGCACCGACCTCGTCACAGCCAAGCCATGAAATTAATTTAAAGCCAACACCAATTAATTAATTAATTATTAATTAATTAATTAATTCATTACTTGCTCATTATTTTATTTTGGAGACCAGGACGCATTCCCCGACCACCGACTAGCTTGAAAATAACACTTTCGGCCTAATGTTTAAATTCACCCATTCTATTAAAATAAAGACCCACGATTTTTCTAAATTACCGACCGTCTTAGGGCAAATGCGCAGGGGGGGTAAACCTGCGTTCGACCTCATCCTTAGTGGGCAAAGGGGGGTAGAAAACCAAAAGGAAACCCGGGGGAAAAATGGCAACATTTTTCCTCTGTATCGAAGACCAGCTGGGAGTGTGCTCGCTTCCAGCAACCATCACAAACTTGACAAGAGGGGGAGGGGGTTCATTCCTTCTTCCTCCTCACAAAAATGTATGATGACAAAAAGGGAGGACAAGAGCCCCTAAAAAGGCTTGTACCTCCCCCGCGCTGAGGGGCTTCGCCCCAGTGATGAAAAGCGGCGGCCGAGCAGTCAGATTCATCGCGACCTCGGAGCTGTTCGGATCGTCGGAGTGCGGCCCTGCCTCCTTCTTCGCTTCGCACCGCTTCGATAGCTCGTGGACACGAGGGTGGCAGCCGACCTGCGAGTTAATTTTTAACAACTCGACAGGTCATCTCGAGCCTAGCCCGCTCGGGTCAGCGGCGAGCCCCCTCACAGCGATTAGGGATACGTTTTTGACAGACCACACGCTCTTAAAGCAACAGACAGGCATTCCAGCAACCTCCCCCCCCTCCTACACCCGCGCCCTGGGGCCGGCTGGGGAAGGGGCCAGTGGCATGCAGGAACAGGACATCCCGTCCCTGTCAATTCCGGACAACCTTCCGCCTGGCGCAGCCCTAATTTCCTACGAGGGAGGTACTTTTCAGGTACAGGTACCTGACCACACCATATCAGACACCGCACCCCCCCAGGAAACCACGAACATGGACACGACCACCTCTGTCCCTCCTACCGACTCCGCGCCGCTCATGGTCCCCGCGAGCGACATGGCGAAATTCAGGGCCTGGCTGCACTTCCAGGAAAAAGAAAAGAATGCAGCAGAGCAGCGAGAGGAGGAACAGGAGCGTCAAGCTGAATGGACCATGCAGCGGAAACGGCAGCGAACAACAGCGCCAGCAGTCAGGCCACCTGAAATCGCGGTTACAAATCGCTTCGCCACGCTCGCGGAGGCAGACGCGTCCCGACCCACGGCAGGGCCCTCCAGCGCCCCCTCTCCACCCGCTCCAGCTCCGGCCAATCAGGGCGCAGCCGCCCCCTCCACCCGCACCCCGCGTGCCTCAGGACCGCGCAAACACGCGCTCAGGCTGGTCGTTCCAGACCAGTCTCTCTACAGCCAGCTGGTGGCTCGCATGCGATCTCTCGCCCCAGGGGCCGCGCAGATTTCTCTCGTGCGCGAGGGCCTGCAGATCGCGTGCGAACACTTGCAGGCATACCAATCTCTCAAAAAATACCTTGATTCAGTGCCAGTCCCGTACTACACTTTCTGTACAGCCTCTGAGTTGCCTCAGAAAGTTGTTGTCCGCATGCCGCGCGCCACGCCAACGGAATCAATCCGAGAAGACTTGGAGGCACGTGGGTACACCATCTTGGACGTCTACCAATTCCACAAAAAATGCGCGGACCCTGCCGATCCCACCAACACCTGGGAGGAGCCACTACCGCTCTTTAGCGTCACGGCCGCTAAGAATGACACCCTCCCTCGCCTCACGTCACTCACAACTATCAACATGACCCGTGTTGAAGTGACACAATACCGCAAACGTGTCGGAGACGTTGCGCAGTGTCAGAACTGTTGGAAGTTTTTGCACACTCGCAACTTCTGCCGACTCGCCACCAAATGCAAGCACTGCGCCGGGCCCCACACATACGCCGCCTGTCCCAACCTCAACAAAAATCCCAACTGTGCGAACTGCAAGGGAAATGGCGTGCACGAGGGGAACTCCAAACTTTGCCCCGAATACCTGAAGTATGTGCAATTCCGTCAGGATCAGGCGTCTTCGCGCGCAGAACTCGCGCAGCCTCTTGCGACACAGCCAACACCAGCTCACTACCCACTGCTACCACCCCCCGCACCCACGAGGCCAGTGGTGCCAACTTTCTCGTTCGCACAGGCGGCGAACAACAACGCACAACGCATCATCGTACCGCAACACACACCAGCTCCCACCCCCCCTCCTCCCCCCACCCCCTCCCAACACCCACCCCCCCTCTCCCAAGCTCCTACCGCAACTCCAAGCTCCCTCGGCGACTGTGCTGGCATCCAATCCGCCATGTCCGACCTCCGGGACCTGATGAATTTCCTGCGCGATGCCAACTTCGCCGCATTCATGGCACACATGAAGCCCTACATGCTCCTTGCCAACACAGCCACCGATCCCTCAATGAAGACCCTCCTGCTGGTGCAGGCCCTGACAACCTTCTCCGGGGCCGTTTAATGGGTACACATCCTCCTGCCCCGATCCCAGGTACCCTTTCCATCCTGTACTGGAATGCTAATGGGATAACCACACAACTCTACGAACTTGAGAGAGTTCTGGAGGAGTACGGAGTGGAAGTGGCCTTAATTAACGAAACATTTTTAAAACCTACAAAACGTTGCACTATTAAAAATTACATAACTTACCGCACAGACAGAGTAACTGCCGGAGGAGGAACTCTAATTTTAGTCCATAACCGACTTCAACACCACATAAATAAACCTTCAGAAACCAGCCACATAGAAAATACGTCTATAAATATTCGCACAAATACCGGCCACATAACTTTAGTCGCAGCCTACTGCTCGCCAAATAAACCTCTGCTAAATACAGACCTCAACGAAATAATAAACCAACCGCACCCATTCATTATAGCTGGTGATCTAAATGCAAAACATAAACAGTGGAACAGTAGATATAACAATCGCAAAGGGGCAGTGTTAAGCGAACACTCACTACAAAATAAATATTTAATCCATGCGCCGATCACTCCCACGCATTACCATGCTAATATCAGCCATCAGCCAGACGTTTTAGATATAATTCTCACTAATATTCCTAATATAAATATTCAACTAAAAGTTCTGCCAGAACTTGATTCTGACCATTTGCCTGTGCACTGTGTTATTGAAACACATGTTCTAACACACCCAAACCCAGTACTTTGTCGAACCCCGGTCATCAACTGGGAGACATTTAAAATTGAATTAGAGGAAATATTTGAAAATAATAATATAATAATAACTTCTAAAGAACAAATAGACCCCGCGGCCGAAATAATTCAAAATACATTTTTAAACATAGTCAAAAAGCACACCACGTTTTTAAATAGGCGCGAATTTTTAAAACATGCATTTCCGGATGCCGACCTCCTCCTAATAAATAAAAGACAAGCACGCCATAAATACCAAAAATTCCGCACACTTGAAAATAAAAATAAATATTACG
>NW_026962503.1:295000-312500 GCF_032445375.1 Bacillus rossius redtenbacheri | reverse complement strand
GGAATTGCTGGCTTCGTGCTGCAACAGTAGATCTCTCACAGGGCTGCAGGCACTATGGTCGGTGTCTCTGCAACACTGAGTCGGCACTGCTGCAGAAGATCTGTGGCGCTGTCTTCGTGTTGATGCCGTTGCTAGATGATCTATGTTGCCACTTGGAAGCTGTGTGTGGAGTGTTAGCATTGTAGATGTCTTGTTATGTGTGTTATTCTCAGCCGCGCGGTCATTGTAGCGACGAGTCGGGGCGAGAGCTGACTGTGGTTGTGTGAAAGTTTTCTGAACCGTCCGCAACGCCGAGGGGCTACCTAAGCCACGCCCCCTCAGCCAATCACAGTGTCGCGGACGGGGCTGCGAGTTTCTGCATTCGGAGACGTGTTTTTTAGGGTGGTTTTTCGCACAGCACATGTTTCGGGCGCTTGTAAACCCTGATGTCTTCTGGCATGTATTGTCCTAATCGCCGTATGAGTGGATTTGCATGTGTGGCAGATTTTTGGTAGAAAGATTTAGCTTGCTTAACATAAATGTCTTGCAGTGGTACCATACGGAGTTCTTTGTGAATAAGCGCTGTTGGTACATATATTGGTACTTTGGCTATTGTACGGAGTGCTTTATTTTGCACTATTTGTAGTGGCCGGAGGTTGGTTGGCGCTGCGTAGCTCCACGCTGGCGAAGCATACGTCATGATAGGCCGAACACATGCCTGATATAATGTTTTTGCATTTGCTGTGGAGAGTGTGCTCTTGTAATTGAGTAGCGGATATAATTTTGCAAGTCTTGCATACGCTTTAGCTTTCTTGCTGTGTGTGTGAGCCTTCCATGTGAGTTTGTTATCCATGAGAACACCTAGGTATTCAACACAAGGAAAGAAGTTTATTTCCGAAGCAAAGAGCTGTAGTTTGGGTAGATTTGCTGGGATCCTGCGGCGAGCAAATATTATTGCTTTTGATTTTCCTACATTTACAGCTGTTCTCCAGTCTGTGAACCATTGTTGCAGTGAGTCTAATGCATTCTGTACTCTTTGTAGTGCAGTGCGGGGTCGGACGGAGCTGGAGTATAGCATGGTATCGTCGGCGTAGCATGCTATTTCAGCCCCTTGTGGGAGGGTGGGAAAGTCTGCTACATAGATGTTAAATAGCAGCGGGCCCAGTACACTGCCCTGTGGCACGCCGGCTAGAATAGCGCGGGAGGTGGAGGTCGCGCCAGGAATACAGGCATGGAAGGTGCGGTCGTGAAGATAGGAATCAAGAGTGCGGATATAGGTATCTGGGAGTTTGGCTTCATGTAGCTTATAGAGGAGACCGTCGTGCCACACTCTATCAAAGGCCTTCTCTATATCCAGGAAGGTTGCAGCTGTGTACTGGCGCCAATCATAGGACAATGTTATCTGCTCCACTATTCTGACTAGTTGGTGTGTGGTTGAGTGGCCGGCGCGAAATCCAAATTGATAGTGTGGCAGAGTTTCGTTTGTGGTTAGGTGTAGCTGAAGTCGATTCGCCAGGATTTTTTCCGCTACTTTTGATAGTGTATTTAGTAGACTAATGGGACGATAACTGGTGGGAAGCCTAGGATCTTTCCCTGGTTTGGGAAGGAGGATAATTTTTGCATTTTTCCACACTGTAGGCCATGTGTTTGTTGTTAAGATGCCATTAATACAGGTAACAATAGCCTGAAGGGCTGGACGTTGGAGTTGTTTCAGGACAATGGCTGCTATCTTGTCATTGCCCGGCGCTTTGTTGTTTTTTAGCGCTTTCACTAACCTCCGCACTTCCTCTGTACTCGTAAGTAGCGGTTCTGTGTGTAGAGGCAAGGCTTTAAGCTGTATAACTCTGTTTATTACTTGCTGCGTGTGGTCTTGATTTTGTGGCAGCTCATTTGGCCTGAAGGCTTGCTCTTGACTGTCAGCAAGGGCCGCTGCCTTTTCTTGCGGGGTGAATGCTAAGGATCCATTGGGAAGCTGGATAGGAGGGATGATGACAGGTTTTGAGGAGAGGGATTTATTTAATTTCCAGAGGGAATTGTCTGAGGTGGTTAGGAGAGCCAGCTTCTCGTCCCATACACTAGCCTTGTGTAGAGCTATGTTGTTGTACAGCTCTGTTTGTAGTTCTTGATATATTCTCTTGAGGTCCGCGCATCTGTTCCTCTGCCAGCGGCGTCGGGCATGGTTCTTGTTTGTAATTAGTTGCTTGATGTGTGGTGGTAGAACAGTAGAGTCAGCTGAACGTTTCATGAGTGGTACTGATCTGTCTATTGCTTCTGTGATCACTTGGGTAAGGGATTCGGAATAGGATTGAAGGTCAGCAGGAGAGGATATTTCTGTGTCGGGATTTAAGTGATCAATTATGTAATTATTTAATTTGTCCCAGTTTGCCCTTCTGTAGTTTCGGCCTGTTTTTGGTATTGTTGCCAGCGCTTCGACATCTTCTAGCCTAGCTATTACTGGCATGTGATCCGAGTGAAGCTCGTGTATAACCTCCAATTCATAAATAAAATTTGTGTTTTTATAGATAGTGAAATCTAGTATGTCAGGCCTCTCATTAGGGGAGGTAGGGTAGCGGGTGGGGTGATAGGGAGCACAGACCATGTACGCACTCTGTTCTTGATGTCTGTACAGGATGCGGCCATTACTCGTTGTTCCTGTACAATTCCAGGCCGGGTGCTTCGCATTTAGGTCTCCTAAGAGGAGGAAGGTAGGTGTAAATGTTGCTAGCGCTTGCAGATTGGCGGCTGTCACTGTTCTTCCCGGCGGTGCATAAGCTGAAATTATTGTACATTTTTGGCCCTTAATTTCCAATGTCGCTGCTACTGCTTCTATTTGCCCTAGGTCAGGGACTTGTATGGCATGATGTAGAATTGATGTTTTTATTGCGAGTGCTACTCCACCGCCTAGGTTGTTGCGGTCTCTTCTATGTATTATGTATCCTCGCAGTCGCAAAGGGTCTGTCGGTGAGAGGTGTGTTTCAGTTAGTGCTATTATGTCTATGTCGTGTTCCCGAAGAAATTCGTCTAATTCCGCCGTTTTGTTCCGAATGCTACAAGCATTCCATGTGGCAACATTTTTAATCTTTATTTGCTTATTGTGCACTGGCATTTGAGACACAGGACATGGCAGTGATTAGATCAACTGCTAGGTGGATTCTTCTGTCCAAAGGTACAGTTGTGTCCAACCAGGCAGTGAGCAGGTTGACGAGTTTAGCTGCTACGTCCATAAGAATGGGTTGCTGGCTGGCAACATGGGTTAATGTGCCGTGTAGGATATTGCATGCCTTATGATTTTCAGCTGCCTGCTCAGCTGTCACAAACTGTGGTGGTGTGGGTAATGGTAAACTGGCTGCAACAGGCAGAACAGGTAGGCCAACCTGTCCACTGGGCTGTGCAGGACAAGCTTTGTTGTCTTGTGCGGGCGGAGGTGCCTGGTGCACAGCTGGTTGCGGGGCCACTTGGGTGGAGGGCAATGGCATTGTTTCCCGGGGCTGTCTCTGCTCCCTAGCGGGCTGTTCTCGCTCCTGGGTCATGTTGTCTCGCCTATTTTGTTGTTTAGGCGGGCTCCAGTTGTTTTGTCTGTTTCTGGGCTGCCTGGCATAGCCCTGGTGCTTCCGAGGTGGATAGGCGTTAATTTCAGGGTATTCTTCTTCATCTTCATAAAAACCCTCAAATCGGTTGTGGGTAGGTGTCTTCCACTCCTGGTACTGTGGGCGAGCAGGCTGCCGCCTTACTGCCTTGTGTTTGCCAGCTATAATCCAGCCATCCAGGGTGTTTTGTGATGGCTGCTGGCGTCTGGGTTGGGGGGGCGGGGGGGGCGGTTGCTCCCACCGCCTTGCGGTCTGATTTCTGTGTGATTGTTTGTTATTGTTTGATCGTTGTGTCGGAGGACCTCTGTCCTTAGGCTTGCGGCGCTCAACTGCCTTAAGGTACTCGGGGCACCCCCTGTACTTTGCATTGTGACTGAGCGCACAGTTGGTGCATTTGGGCGGGTTAGGGCAGTCTTCCCTGTGTCGGTGTAGCCCGGCACATTGCGGACAAACAGCACGAAACCTACACTGTTTTGTAATATGCCCGAACTGAAAGCAGTTTCCACACTGCAGGGGCGCATCTGGGTGCCTGTAATCAGCAACTCTGATTTTCAGGCCTATCACATGTCTCAGATTTTGTACTTGAGCCTCGTTGCCCTGAGGAACATCAAGTAAATACATATTTAATGGTCGTCTCCGAAAGTCGTACATTTGATGTACCACAATCACTGGTACATGTTGTGCGAGTAGATCGCTAGTGATCCTGGCGATGTTGGTGCCACTGGGTATGTCTTTCAAGACGTATTTGAGTGGCTTGTCCTCCGTGGCCCGCGTGACGAAATATTCGGCGCCTGACTCATTTACCGCCTTGAGCGCCGTTTGGTATTGAGGTACCGACTCAAAATAGTACATAGTACCTCGCTGCGTGTTTTTGGCATTAAATTTTAGTCCTAGCTGGGTGAATCTGTCAAACATTGCCTCATAGGGCATGTTGGCATCGTGCCTCACAGTAATGGGGGCCGACCTGTACACAGGGACGCCTGTGGGAGCCTGATTTTGCTGGGCTGCGTCTTGAATTTTGTCGCCCATTGTTGCGCCTCTCGGGGCATTTTGGCCGCTTGTGGACTGGACCAGGGCATGTGTTGACATGTTCTGGTGGTCGTGACCTTGTATTTGTATTTTTGTGGCCCTGTCATCGGTGCCTTCACATCCCCTTTTTAGGGTGGGGCGGGGTTGAGCCGAAGCATCAGTAAATTCAACATCCCCCCCTGATGCCATGATAGAAAGAAAAATAGAAAATTTTTATAAAAGCCTATGGGATTTTTTTTTACGGCGTACCTCCTAGCAAAAAACAAGGGAGTGGAGCACCCACAGTCCGACCCGCCCTGGGACTAAGTTAGCCAGGGCTTCGCGGCTAGGCACGAGGCACTAAGCCTCGGGTGTCACACACTCATATATTAATGCCCTACGAAGTGACCGAACGCGGTAGTTCAAAACTGGGGGTGGAAAATAAGTGCTACCAACTGCTGCGTGAGGAGCGGAAACCTACATCCTCGAGCTGAAAGTGGCGCCCTTTTTTTTTTTTTTTTTTTTTTTTTTTTTTTTTTTTTTTTGTTTGCCTTAATTCCCCAAGAACCACTCATATTTGAGTGGCCTCAAGGAACCTTTGCAGTTTGTTTTGGAGTACCTGACCTGGGGCCGTACCTCCTGCCTATAATGGACCTACAATTTATCATTATAGAAGCCTTGACGTTAACCTTAATCTCTGAATAGTAAAAAAACAGCCAGGAACACCTGGGCACGACCTGCATAAGACATGCCGCAACCAGCCATTCCCGGGCCAAAAACTAAACCTATGCATACCTAAGCCTAAGCAATTTTACCATATGTTTTGTTACCTTTGGTGATCTGACCATTAAGAAATACCTCTGTGACTTTAGAGTTTAAATTACTTGATAGAATTTGCATAAATCTCCATTTATTGAAACTTTACCTATCATGAGATTTTGTGTGGTGTTTTCCCTGTCTGCACTACTTTACTTTGATAATGACTACTTACTTACATAACTATTCCTACCCTCTCTTGGACCATGATTCATCCAAGCGAGGCTGCCCTAGCTTGATTCTATGACAGCCTAGTGGGTTTAATCCTATTTTGGGTTGGGGTAGGCTGCCTAAATATTTGTTTGTTAATGTTTGCTCATATATTACCTGGATTTTTAAGACTGTTTTAACTGTGAAGTGATTAATATAATTTATATCGTGAAATTATTTCAAGTGTGCCTCACTAAATTTTTTAGCCTGTCTTCCTAGGTTACTGTGGATCCCATTTGATTAGGCTTTGAGCTCCATTTTTCAGAGTTCCTGGCAGGCCCATCCGGCTAGCGTAGCGCTCGAGGGTGTAACTCACCACCGGCACTGTCCCCACCAGGCAATCCCCTACTTGGGAGCTCTCCACCCAGTCGTCCTTGTTAGTGGGTGAATGGTATGAATACCTGTTACCTTATTACCATGAGTCTTTTCTTGTCACGTGCTGTATAGACCCCCAATCTTTTGACTAGTGGATTTGGGTGTCCTGGTAGCTTCGAATAGAAGGTGGCACTGTTCTCCTGCAAGATTTGATGAATCATTTTTACATTGGTTCTTTGGTGTAGGCTCGTAGTTTCCATGTCCCTTGGCATATTTATGATGGTTTTTAGGATTCTGTTCTGAGTTACTTGTAGTTGTTGTAGGTGCTCCTTTGCTGCTGTGCCCCACACTTCACACCCGTAGAGCATTGCAGGTCTAATAACACTCTTGTAAAGTAATAATTTGGTCTTGACCGGAAGGTGTGCTGACTTTAACAGCGGGTACATTTTTAGGAATTTTCCCATGGCAGCTTGTGCTGCCTTCCTTAGGTGAACTCTCCATGTTAGTTTGGAATCGAAAAAGAGGCCTAAATATTTTACTTCATTTGATTGTGGAATTACCTCCCCATAGAGCTTGACTGGCGCATTAACAAATTTTCTTTTCCTCGTGCACAAGAGAAAAGCACTTTTTGTTGGGTTAACTTTAATTGCCCATCTGTCCCAATATTGCTGCATTTCATTTATGTGGATTTGGAGGGTAGCATTTGCATAAAAAGGTTTTTTATCTGTAGTATAAATAACTGTGTCATCTGCATAGAGTGTATACTTCATGTTGGTGCCTGATGGAATGTCCCTGGTATATATGGCATAAAGTAAAGGTGAGAGTGCTCCTCCTTGTGGAACCCCTGCATGAATGTCTCTGGTTGAAGAAGTTTTACCATCCAGTGCGACTTGAAATTTCCTGTGCTTTAAATAATTTTCTATTAATTTCCAGTAGGAAGGATGAAATCCCGCTTCAATGATTTTGTGGACAAGGAACACATGATGTACCTTGTCAAAGGCTTTCTCTATATCCATAAATACTGAAGCGGTTGAACGTCGTCGATTTAAGCTAGTTAGCATAAATTTTGCCACTCTGGAGGCTGCATGAATAGTGGAATGTTTTGGCCTAAAACCTATTTGTTGATTGGGGAGAAGCTTTTCCTTGTTTACAATTTTTTGCATCCTTTTGCAAATAATTTTCTCGAAAATTTTAGCCATGGTGTTTAAGAGACTGATAGGCCTTCGATTTTGAGGGAATTTAGCATCTTTCCCGGGTTTTGGCAATGTAATAATTTTTGCCATTTTCCATGCCTGTGGGAAAATTGAATTTTGTAATATGTTATTATATATGGATAGAAGGTGTAATCTTGCATTTAGAGGAAGATTTTTTATGGCTTCATTAGTTATCTTGTCCGGTCCTGGTGCTTTGTTTTTTGGGAGTGCTTTAATTACTTGATTTAGTTCCTTTAATGTTATGTCTTGTACAGTTTCATCTCCCTTTTTGTTTTTCTCTGCCTGGATGAGACGTTTTGAGGCTCTTAACTGGTCCTCATCAATGAGTGGGTAGTTTGGCTCAAATTGTTTTTCCAAAGCGTCTGCAATTGAGTCGGCCTTATCTTGAGCTGAGTAAACAATGCCCCGTTCTCCATGTATTATGGGGGTGTAGGTTTTAATCTTTTTACCTGCAAGTCTGCAGTTCAGCTTCCAAATGTTATTTCTATCTTTTACAGCTTGTTGGATAGCTGTGTCCCATGATTTAAGTTTTTTGGTCATGACCTTAGCTTTTATTTCCTGATTTAATTCCTGAAGTATTTGCGCTGTTAGTGCATCCCGTTGTGCTTGAAAGTTTTTCCTGACATTGTTTCTTCGTTTGATTAGCTCGTCCAGCTCAGGGTCATTTTGGAATTTCTTGGGAGCAACTTGTGTAACAGTGGTGGCATTTTTGATGTGTTGTTGTATTGTATCTGTTATTAATTTTACTTCTGTGTCTATGTCTTCAGGTGGGAGAAGGTGAACTTCAGGGTATGCTTGTATGTCGGCCTTAAATTTAGTCCAGTCTGTACTGATAATTTTTCTGTGTAATTTACTGTTTTTGGTTGGTATCGACACTGTGGCAATTACCGGCATATGATCAGAAGAGAGTTCTTGAACCACCTCCATTGAAGTGACCATTTGTGTGTTGGTGACTATGATATCCAGAATGTCTGGAAGAAAATTTGAGTTTCTATGGTAGAATGTTGGTTCTGTTGGGGCTCTGATTGTTAAGTCGTAACTTTCTGCTAATTGCTCCAGTTTTCTGCCATTATTATTATACTGTCTATTTCCCCAAGCCGGTGATTTGGAGTTGAAATCTCCCCCAATTATACATAAGGGTGCCTGTGCTATAATATGATCAATTGTTTCTAAAAGTTCTTTGTTTTTTGGAGTGCTGTAGATCGCAGAGATAATGATGTCACCTGCATTTGATGGAAGAATTATGTTGGTAGTTTCATTTTTGTGACCTATTGGCATGTGTGCTATACTCTTCTTGATTAGGATTGCAGTACCTCCTCCTAATGCCTGTTGTCTGTCCGTTCTGTATATGATGTAATCTGGTATCGAAAATCTCCAATTTGGTTTAAGTTTGGTTTCTGATATTAGTGCAATGTCTATTTCTTCTTTAATTAGGAAGTGAGTGAGTTCGTACTCTTTATTCCTTATGCCATCGGCATTCCAAATTAGAATTTTTAGAATGTTTTGTGCATTACGATTAGGCTCTGTCATGCTGGTTTTTCTTTGTGGTGTGCTTGTAGGTCTTTTGTCTTGAACTTTGTGGTCTAGTTTTATGCTCATGCTCCTCCTCACTAGAGGTGTCGGTGTATGATTCTATGTCCGAGTGAACTTTGGCCATTTTTGATGTTAGTGTCTTGTCATCTGTGTTCTTGTGAGCAGTCAATAACTTGTTTTGTTTGTTATTACAGTTTCCATCTGTCAGGTTTTGTTCTTGTTTTGCCATTGTTTTTCTTGTTCCTGCCTGTGGGTATTCTGGTTGAACGATTAATGTAAGTAGCCCTTCCAAGATGGCTTGTTTCCTTTCCTTAGAGGTCTGACATTTTTCTGCTTGCCTCTTGATTTGCAGTATATCTTGTATGGCTTGCTGGAATTCCTCGGATGCCATGAATCCTACTGCTTCCTTGACTTGTGCTATAAATTTTGATCCCTTTCCTAAAACTTCTATGTCGTTCTCTTGACTTGCTGTATTGTTGTTATTTAATTCCTCTGCATTTCTATATTCTGTGATGTTACCTTGTTTGCCAGGATCTATTTTTTCTGTGATGGATCTATCCTGGTTGGGGTACATGTCCTTGTTGGTATTTTCACCTCCCTTTCCTTCTGTGGTCTGGAGTTGTCTGTTCTTTTCCGCCCAATTTAGGTTAAGTGTGGGGAAATTCTTCATAGAAATATCTGGAGCCCTAGGTTGCCTGTCCATGTTTGCCTGTGGAAAATTGTGTTGTCGTCCTTGCACTTTGTTGAGGAGTGCAGTCTGTTTTTCCTTGCGTATGGGGCAGGAAGAGTCATTTGCCGCGTGGTTTCCCTCACAGTTTGCACACTTAAATTCCATTTTATTAGCTTTACAATCCTTGGTGTGATGGTTTCCTGCACATCTAACACATACTTCCCTTTGACAGCATTCTTGACTGTGGTGTCCATATTGCTGGCATTTGTAGCATTGCAACAACTTCATTTGCCTGCGAAAGGGCTCAATGTTAACTCTGACACCTTGGAGTGAGGTTATGTTGTTGAGTTTTTCCTTCTGATTGAGGGGAATTTCCACTTTATAGATAGGGTATTTGACCCTTGTTGTCGCATTGGAAAATTGTGTTACAGTTGTAACATTGAAATCATGTTCCATAAGCAGCTCTTTGACTTCGTCAGCTGCTACAGTCGGGTGAAAACCTCTCAACACTGCAGTGAACGAGTTTGTTTTTTGCTGTCGAAAGGAGTAATGAGGGACATCTTTTAGTATGTCTCTGCAGATGTTATGGATTTCCATTGTTGGACAAAGTATCTTTCCACCCTCCCTGATATATATTAATTGCATATCTTTATGTAGCATCGCTATTTTTTTGGCATATCGCTTGAACATGTCAAGAGATGTAACAATAATGGGAGGGGGTTTCCTTGGCCGTGGTGGCTCAATCACCTCTGGTTCCATGCCTGGATTATTGATTATTATCACTTCAGGAGTTAAGGGGTTTACCCTAGATGGTTCCTTGTCATGTCCTGCACCCTTCCTGAGACCCTCAGAGTGCGGGAGGGCTATTCCCCCGGAGGGTGTGACATCAGGAAAGGGGCCTGCCACAGACTGCTGTACGTCTGTACAGACTCGCCCTGAATGATGTTGTCCGCTTGGCCCAGTCGCTGACCTTGATGCGGCTAGGCCGTGGGGGTCTGACCCCGACTGGGTTTCCACGGGTGTTGTGTTTGAGGCAGCTCCCTTCGTTGGCACCGTTAGGTCTCCCGGGGCTGTTTCAGTTGCCTTGAATGCGTAAACCAAGTGTGGGGATTTAAAATTGTCCCTGACTTCACTGTTTGGGGTTCTCAGCTCACTGTCCGAGAGATGCACTGCTCGTTTATTCCTTTCCACTCTGATTGGAGTACTTGTAGGTACAGAGCTGATTGTAGCCTTTGAATCTTGCTGTGGCTGGTACGATGGTATGTAATCGTCGCTGTTGTCGTCGCTGGGAAGTGTTTCGCCGTTTTTGCCCTTGTTGCCATTGTTGACTTTGTTGCCTGTGGTGTTTGACTTTTCTGTCATGATGGTCTCCAGTTCTTGTCGAGCAGTATGTTCGTGTTTACCTCTTAAATCTTCTGCTTCGGTATTACTACTGAAGCTTACCTGATTTTCTTCATTGTTGCAAAATTTCTCTTGCTTATTCTTCTTTTTACCCATTTTTTTGAGTGCAGAAACCTGTTTTGTCGAAAACTCCTGTTTATTTAATGATTTGTTCACATCCATTGTGTTGTCTCCTCCAAATTCTTCATTGGCTTAAAATTTTTACAAAACATTAAATTTATCTGCCTTTCAATTCACTATTAAATACTCTCCTTCTTCTATTATCAACCGCTCGGCCGAAAGTAGAAAAAGTCGAAAGTAGAAAAGTGAAAGTAAAAAAAGTCGAAAGTCGAAAGTAAAAAAGTCAAGTCGAAAGTGGCGCCCCGGCCGCTGGAAATTACTTTTGTTACACGTCCCTCCGCGGAGCGCGACCAATCACGAGCCGCGGAGCGCTCCGATTGGTCGCGCAACAAGAAGCCAAGAAAACTTTTCACGAAAAAAATTCAGTTCCCGTCTCACTCATCTAGCGACAGCGGCACAGCTCAGACCTACGATGCCCCCCAAGACGAGCGGTAAGGCAGCCAAAAAGGCGGGCAAGGCCCAGAAAAACATCTCGAAGGGCGACAAGAAAAAGAAGCGCAAGAGGAAGGAAAGCTACGCAATCTACATCTACAAAGTGTTGAAGCAAGTTCATCCGGACACTGGCATATCATCTAAGGCCATGAGCATCATGAACAGTTTCGTGAACGACATTTTCGAGCGCATCGCGGCAGAGGCCAGCCGCCTCGCCCACTACAACAAGCGCTCCACCATCACCAGCCGCGAGATACAGACGGCCGTGAGACTGCTGCTGCCCGGGGAGCTGGCCAAGCACGCTGTCAGCGAGGGCACCAAGGCTGTCACCAAATACACCAGCTCCAAGTGAGCAGGTCTGGTGTGCACATGCTTACATAAACGGTCCTTTTCAGGACCAAGAACATGATCATGAAAGGAAATGCTTCTGCTGCTGTTCTACAATTCCCTCAATCCCTATGATAGTAAATGTAAGCTTAACCAAGGCAGAAATATTTTCATTAAAAAAAGTCTTTAAGACGCATGGTTTACTGGCTGAGATATATATATATATATTTTTTTTTTTTGCTTACTTCTGTGGTCATTAGTACATTGCTACAAATATATTTATATATATAAAAAAATAAATAAAAAAATCCTTTCTATTTAATTTAGTTAGATCATATATCAATATTAATGGCAAAGACCAGTTGCATCGATTCACTTTGAAAATAATTCCATTTGTGCTAAAACTGGACACAGTAAAAAAAAAAAAAAAAAAAAAAAAAAAAAAAAAAAAAAAAAACTGAAAAAAAAATATATATATACACACACACACACACATAATTCGAATTCATATTATGCTTAACTGCGTTTGAATTTGCAATCATGCACAAGATGTTTTGTACTTCGAAGTAAAAACAACATAATGTACTATTTAACTACCCACAGTACAAATGGATCCAAAAAAAAAGTGAATTTTCATGCAGACGAAAATGCTTACATTTATTCTATTTATATTAAGTACCCATTACTAACAGCTTATACTGGGTGGAATACAACAGTTGACATGATTTTACTTATATGGCAATTTAATATTTAACCAAAATTAATGGTAAACTAATATTTTAAAGTGTCATTTATGGCCCCTTACCTTCAGCATGTTTGCTTCCTTGCACACAAACGAGGACAAACACATCACCCAACTGAAAAAAAAAAAAAATTTCACTTGCATCACAAATAATTTAAAATTTTTCACCACATGAAGTAAATATTTCGCAATAAAAAAAAATATAGCCCTAGGACTCGTGTGCACACCTTTTCTTCCCCACATCGCACACGCAAACAAAACTTCCAAATTATTACAAAATCACTCGATTATTATACATACATAAACACACATGTATTTTCCGAATAAGTGAGAAATGCAGGCCGATGAAAGTCAAATTTCGTTTCGGAAATTAAATCTCGCACAACTACCGACACATAACCAAACTTGCGTACATTTACATAGCATTAACCCTCTAAATAATAAACAAATGAAAGCAGAAAAAACAACATCGCTACCCACCGCGCGCGCTCCTGGCGGCGGGAGTAGGAACTACTTTGCACACAGACCGACATAGCCCCCTGCCAAAAACAGTAAAATAAATAATATATATAAGTCTTTTGGCGGGAAAAAATTTCTCAACCGCCTGGGAGCACCCTAGTGTGTGCCTGTCTTTAGGTTATGTTACTTTTAACTTCATTTTCTACAGGCAGACGCGAGGGTGCTCGTCTATTATTTTTATTTTTTTAAATTCTTTCCTACCTTTGGTGTGCCATGCAAGAATTTATCGTCAAAATGGCGGCCCCGAGTGCAAATTTCTCGTCTGCACTGCTGGCTGGATGATTATGTGATGTTTTGAAGGAGGGTGTTTTTTTTTTGTTTGGATTTTGTGTGAGGGGGGGAGGGGGCTGGGCTAGCTTTTTTTTTTTTAAATTTTCTAAACATTCATCTCTTATGTAACAGTGTTCAGCATTAAAAAATTTAAAAGAAGAGGCACTTACTCATCAATTTCAAAACAGCCTATGAAGAAAAATAAAAAAAATTTAAATTCATTCCAGTTTTATACATTCATGATTTGATCACATGTATAACTTTTCTTTTTTATTACCTTATTTAATTTTATTATTATTACTACTATTGCTGCTACAACCTAGAAGATACCTCAGTGATACTAATACCTGCTGGTAAAGTTAAAGGTTTCACCTTTCTTTCTTTAAACATATCACAATACCTTTCTTGAGTTAAATATTATCTAATGGCTTTAAGAAGTTATGGTAATGTTCATCAGTTATAGAGTGTGGGTTTGTGTGTGTGTGTGAGAGTGTATTTTGAAGAGGGCTTTGGTGGTTGGGATGGTGAGGGTGGTGGGTGTTGTGTGTGGGGAGGGGGGGGGGGGAAGTAAAAGAGTGTTCATTACACGATTTCTCCTGTTGTTTGTAACAATCACACCTGGTATAGCTATTTCGAGTGGCAAATACAAACTGCAAAAAAAAAACATCTATATCATTGCCAACGGCCATATCACGATGAACACACCGGTTCTCGTCCGATCACCGAAGTTAAGCATCGTCGAGCGTGGTTAGTACTTAGATGGGTGACCGCTTGGGAACACCACGTGCCGTTGGCACTACTATTTTGCACCCTACAGAAAAAAATTTTTTTTTTAAAAATTTCAATTTTAAATTTTTTTTTCCCCCACAATCACCACATTTCCCCCCCCCCCCCCCTAACACACACACTCACTCTCTCTCAATCAATCAATCAATCAATCAATCAATCAATCAATCAATCACTCACTCACTCACTCACTCACTCACCCACCCAGTAGCTGTGAATCTTTGCATGTGTATACCTCATACAAAATTCAAAGTGAAAAAATAAATATATAAGTGTATATGTATGTATGTATGTATGTATGTATGTATGTATATATGTATATATATATATATATATATATATATAAACACACACACACACACCTATTTTGAAGTTTCTCTGTTTCAGTGGGCAGTTATGTATAATAATGAGAGATTCAAAAAGACGTTGATAACAATGTCATCAATGCCTGTTTAGTGTGCTCATTTGTTGGATGGTCGGCAGCAATACTAGAGGTGGTACAGCTGTAACCTGTAAAATTGTACCTGCAATGTGTTGTGTATGGAAAAAAATAAAAATTATATCATCTAAATTTTTGTTATCCAACAATAACCTTCCCATCAATGCATGATGTCACAGTAGCCATAGCTCTACTCTTTCTGCCATATAACATTGGGGGAAAAAAAAAAAAAAAAAGGAGCTATTAGAATAATAACAAAAGATAAAAAATCATCTAACTGCAGACCAAAATTCAAAAAACTTAAAGTCCTGACTGCCATAAATGAATACGTTCTAGAAACTTTTTATTCATTCTTAAGAAAAAGAAGAAAAAAAAAATTATTATTTTTTTTTTTTTTTTTTTTTTTTAGATATTCGCACATAGGTATAACACCAGAAATGCTAGTAAATTGAGGATAGTTGAACATAACACTAGGCGATTTGAAAATGGACTAAATTACTTGGGAGTAAAACTTTACAACTTAATATCACAGAAAATAACTAAAACAATTTACCAGTATTAAAAAAAAAAACAGTAAAAAAAATTCTTCTAGAATATCCTACCTACCCTCTGAAGCTATTCTTTAATTTGATTGATAATAGAGAAATTGAACTGTTAATTTGTTGAATGGACTTGTGATAACAGCTGCTTCATGTTTTGCATAAAGTTAAATTGTGTAACATGTTATGTATTTTTTTTTTTTGAAATTTTTTTTCTTGGTAACTTGCATCATGTAAATATTAATTGTCTGCACATACATGTTCTATATCCCGGAGCCTTGACTCCACGTGGGATCAACAGAACAAAAATACAAAAAAAAAAAAAAATCCAGCTCACTAATCTAGGTGCATTTTGCTAACAATATTTGGAATATATATATATTTTTTTTTTGTGTAACATGAAAATTCTGTATTATTCTGCACACATTATTTATAATCTTCTATCATTTTCTTAGATAATAACTATTAATTCATAAAATAGATTGTGTGTGCATAACCTCCTGGAAACATTTGCACTTACCTCCTACTTTACTTTTTCATTTAAGCAATCCTATTCGCATGTATACACTTAGGTTGCAGCATCGAAATTGTGTAAAATTCAAAGTGTGTATTGCCTGAAAAAAAAAAAAAAAAAAAAAGACATACCAAATATTTGCATACAGCGACACACTACATATTTGCACACAGTGGAGTTTTGCGGTAATTAACCTAGCACAATTTACCACACGCAATCACACGCCCGCGATGAGATAACACACTCGCTGTTTTCCTGTTGACCGGCACGAGGAGTAAGAAAAATTGATATTTACACGAGCACACACTCCCACACTAGTCACAACGTCGGTCATCAAGTTGTGTTGAAAATTCCTGTAGCCTCTGTTTTCCCAAATGATTTCACTTAAAATTTCATTTAACAAGACCATAAACAAATTTACAATACTAATTTCTTAAACAAACACTTCAGCGAACAAGTGACTGTCGCATTCATTACAAAGCTTACAACTTAACAGATGTTTCCGATGTGAAATAAAATAAGAAAATGTTTTACAACCAACCTAGAACATTTAGTCAAAACGTTTTTGTCCTGGTTTATGATTATTTTCCGTGACATGAATGTTTCAAAACTAATAAAAATACGAATGCAGCCAAATATAATGAAGTTAGCACATAAAAGACGACTTAAAATATTTCATTTTTCGAGAATTGGCAGAGCAAGAACGCACAGGTCCAACGGAAATTTCTTTAAAGATAAACGACCATCGGACAAAAACACCCCCTCCCCTCATCCACAAAAATACGTGAATAATATACTTTTTCAATTATATTTTTATCGTTTTTTTTTTTTTTTTTTTTAATATACTCATTAAAACTTCAAAATAAGCAGGTACTCGTGTGTTTTTCTCTCTACAATGTACCTGATCTCGGTGCGTAAACCTACATCATTTAGAGATGGAATTAATGTACACATACAAGTAAAATTTTGTTCCATTGTAAAATTGAGAGAAAGAAGGTTTTCCAAACGCATTAAGTATGGAGACTTTAAATAAGATTACGAGCTTATAAATGTTTGCAACGAAATAAAGTGACCATGTATCTGCAATTTCAAAAATATTTTTGCTCTGCTAACCTCACATGCAAGCAAGTAAAAATAACCTCACAACTTACTTACCTCTCTCAATTTCGCAGTACCAAAACATAGAAGGGATAAATAGGATAGTTTTTATTCGAAATCCTGCAAGAGTTTTAATTTTTATTAAAATATTTCTCCAATGTAGCATGTGTGTGGAATACTTCATCAGCAACTTGCATCTGCACCTTGAGTGAATTGAAGGGCAGCCAGTTTTAAAAGCTAAACAGAAACTGCACTCTTGAGAATGCATCAGATCCAAGTGAAATGCTTGTTGTGTGTACAGTTAAAAGTTTTATTATTCACACAATGAAAATGTAAACAAAATTTACTCACAATAATAATCACATCATCCTTGGAGGTGCACGAAGAAAGCCATTCCAGGTGGCACTGAACAAGGTGATTTGCTAGTGCTTCCACAGCAAACAGCCTTCATGAAATTATCTCCACATTTTCAGCATACTATACACTAAAGTATACCTAAGTTAATTTAACCATTTTCAAGTGATTCCAGCACAAATTACGTATTTGATTCCTTGAATAACATCTGCAAATGAAAAGTTCCCTGTTTGGTGTAGCAGTAAATTTAAACAGCTCGCAGTGCAAATTAAACAGTGCAGCTGCCATAAAAAAATTACACTATTAGTGGAACTGCCCATTATGTCATCGTAGACTGCTGACATTTAGAAAACATTGAAAAATCAGTGCTAAAGAAGCCCTACATTACTTTCGCTGTCCAAAGTGCGCTGCTCCCTACGTGAGCAAGGCATCGAGAATTTTCTGAACCGTCCGCAACCAGAAAATTGGGTAACCAGATATTTGCAGAGAGAAAAATTTTATTTTCACTTTGCTCTTGCATTCTGTAGGATCAGTCTCGTCATGGCAGATACCGCAGCAGCGACTGCAGCACCAGCTGTTGCCCCATCACAGGCAGCTTCCCCGAAGAAAGGCAAGGCTGCGTCGAAG
>NW_026962503.1:272500-290000 GCF_032445375.1 Bacillus rossius redtenbacheri | reverse complement strand
GCGGTGATCTGGTCCACGACGCGCGCCACGGCGTGCTGAGCCGACAGCCCGCGCCGAAACCCGAATTGAAATGATGGAAGGGGACCGAGAGGGGTGAGATGATGCTCCAGCCGGCGGAGGAGGACTCTCTCGGCCACTTTTGAAAGGACAGACAGGAGACTGATGGGCCGGTAGCCCGAAGGAAGATGAGCATTGGCACGCGGCTTCGGAATGGGGACGACGATCGCAGCCCGCCACGCAGTGGGGAAATGACCCGTGAGGAGAATACCGTTGACAAGCTTGGTGAGGTACACGGTCGCCTTCCGAGACAGGGAGAAGACGAGCCGTGGATGAATGGCATCTGGCCCAGGAGCAGTTGTGACACGAAGGTGCGTGATAATGGAATGAATTTCCCCCGGGGTAGACAGACGGATGTCACCGGGTGCGGGCGGAGGAGGCGGGGTGTAATGAGTGGGAAGGAGGGAAACCACCCCAGGGGGAATACGAGGGGTGAATGACGAGTGAAATGAATCCGCCAGCAGCTCCGCCTTCTGGGCAGGGGACTCGCAAAGGCCCTGCGGCCCCCCACCCAGGGGCGGGATGATGGACGGCGTGGCACGAAGGTTCCGCGCGTACCGGAATATGGACCCCGACTGGAAGGAGAGGGAAGACACTTTACGGACCCGCTCCGCCGCGAGCCACTCCTCAGTGAGCGCCCGGCACCGCGCCCGCAGGTGCACATAGTCGAGCCAACGAGCAACGGCGCGGGACGACTGCCACCGCCGCCGCGCGGCGTCGCGGGCCGCGATGAAGTGTCGAAGGTAGGGAGGAAAGGGAGTGCCACGAATGACAGTGGAGCGGAGAGGAATGGTGGCGCCAGCAGCCGCGAGCACAGCATCACTGAAAACGTGCACGCGCTCATCGAGCTGCTGCGGGGAAGCGACATGGAAGTGCAGATCGAGGTGCCTATCCAGATGAGACCGGTAGGCACCCCAATCTGCACGACTGAAGTCGAACCACGGGCGGGGTCCATGGAGGGGGAGAGAATCGGTACGAACGAAACCAACGACAGGGGTGTGATCTGACGTGAGCTCGGCCCGGGCCTCGAGCCCCGACACAGCCACCTGTCCAACAGAAAGGAGGAGGTCGAGGACACTCGGCCGCTGCCGGACGTGACATGGAATGAAAGTGAATGAGGGGGGAGCGTGAATGGCGAGACGGGGGGAACCCTGAACGAGGCGCTGAAGCTGAGTGCCCCGATTGCTCGTGGACACACAGCCCCAAGCGCGATGCCGGCAATTGAAATCCCCGCCCACGACCACGCGCGCGTCCAGATGGAAGAGAGCACGCAAGTCGTCTGCCGGGAAGGGACCATGTTCAGGGAGATAGACGGAGCACACAGTGAGAGGATGAGGAGCCAGATGGAGACGCACCGCCACCGCCTCGGCATTGCGGAGGGGGGGCAGCACGCGCTGATGGTGCGGGAGGGTAGACAGGATGAGGAGAGCAACACCACCCCCACGAGTGTCCCGGTCCCAGCGATAGATGACGTACCCAGGCACGGAGAAGGGGAGATCGGGTTTGAGCCATGTCTCAGAGAGAAGGACAAGGGCAGGCCGTTCAGTGGACAGGAAGTGCCGGAAGTCCCCCAGCTTCGCTCGAATGCCCCGGGCATTCCAGAGGACAAACTTAAGCTGCTGGGAGCACAGTCCGGAGGAAGTGGAAAATGGACTGGAAATAAATGTCGGCCTGGAGAAGAGGGGTAGGAGCCTGAGAGATGCGGAAGATGGCATCGGCAAAGAACGGCAGCCACGGGAGGAGATTCAGCCGGGCGAGCCAATTGAAAGTCTCAAAAAACACAGGAAAGGGAGCGGAAGCCGGGAACACGGGCGGAGGGCGCACGGAAGGCGGCAGAGAGGAATCAGAAGGGGGGACAGACGCGGGGGGGCAGTCCGAAGGGACTGGCAGGGGGGCAGGAGCCGGAGCAGGAGCTGCAGCGAGGGAGGAAGCAGCGGACAGCTGCACAGCCCGCGAGCCCTCCTCAGCCCTCGAGTCCAAAGGCGCTCGCGACACCGGGGGACACGCCGGCTGCACCAGGCCGGGAGGAGCGAGGGAAGGCGAAACACCTGCAGCAGTGGTGGGAGCAGGAGGAGGGGCGCGCAACAAGACAGAAGAAGAGTCAACTGGAGGTGGACCAGGCACAGAACAAAAGAGAGAGGGTAGCTGGGGCGCAGGGGGGACCGGGGCCAAAGGTGGGCACGGGGAACGCGCCGCAGGTTGGCCAGCCACTAGCCCAGCGTAGGAAACGGCAGAGGGGCATGACGGAAGAGAGAACGAAGGGAGCGGCGGGAACATGTCCTCGTGCGGCCGGCGCTGGAACTGAAGCGGAGCACGGGGCTGCCGAGGAGGCGCCGCAGAGGCGTCCTGGCCCGGCGGACGAGGCTTTGGTCCCTGGCGACGCAGCTGCCCCTCGATGAACTGCACGTAAGTGGGGCAGGTACGAGCATTCGCCGGATGTGGCCCCGAGCAGTTCACGCACTGCGGAGGCTCGTCGGGTAGCTTCGGGCAGGACCCGCGGACGTGGTGCTGGGTGCAGCGGAGACAGCGGAAGGGATTTCCACAGTCCGCCGCGTGGTGTCCCCACCTCTGGCATTGGTGGCATTGAAGAGGCCGCGCCGTGCCCCGGAACTCCTCCCATTGGACGGTGAGGCCAGCTAGGTGCCGGACTGCTCGGGCCTTGGCGACCTGCGCGGCATCTGCGAGGACCACGAGAAATCTGATGAAGCCCCGGTGGAGCTCGCGCTCCGAAGTGAGGGGCCGGAGCGACTCGGGGTGCACCCCAACGGCACGCAGTTCCTCCAGGACCGAGTCCTGGGAAGTCTCGGAGGGGAGACCCGCCAGGACAATCCGGGGTGAAGTCTTCCGACCCAATGGAAACGTGTGGCAAGGGATGCCATGGTCCCGGAAATACGTCAGCAGGGCCTTCCGGTCGTGCAGGCTTGTGGGGTGATAGCGTGGATAGCCCCGAAGATAGTCCACGGTGAAGTTCCCCTGCAGCTTCTGCCGCAGCGACCGGTTCCCGCGAATGGCGTCAACATTCAGTTTGGTATTGACAACAATTGGCGGAATGCGCCGTGGCGCAGTACCACTATCCGGTGACAGCCCGGGCGGGCGAGGGGCCACAGCAGGCGCAGGCGTCGAAGGAAGACCAGGCTGGGCCTGCGGGACAACACGGTCGGCCGCCGCCAGGACACCCGGCACAGACGCAGTGTCAGAGGCAGCCCCGGGACAGCCACGAGGGACACCGACGGCCAGGCCAGGCACGCCAGGGTCCGCCACAGCAGACCGGCGCGGTCCCCGGGACAGGGAGCCCGAAGCCGCCTGCGCCGACGCCATGGCAGCACCGACGCCATCAGTGGACGGCCCCGGGCAACTGGAGATGGGCCCACCGGCAGTAGAGCCAGGCAGGGGCGCACCGGCGGCGAGGCTGCGCCAGGTCTCCTCAACCTGGTGGAGCAAATGGACATCGGGGAGCGAGCCCCGACGCCGCGGGCTCACACCAGGGCCGTCAGAGTCGATGCGGTGCAAATCGTCCGGCCAGGATGGCACCCGCGAAGTGGAAGCAGCAGGAGCGCAGCCCCGGGCCACGGCGTCAATTGTGGCATCAACTGAAGAGCCAGCATGGCGCTTCAGCGCCAAAGTGGAGTCCAGCTGGGTGCGCCGGGACTTGTGTAGATCGGCCCGGGCAATGGCGCGTGAAGAAGGCGTGCTACCACCATCGTCGTTCGGGCGCTGAGAGGCAAACCAGTGGCGAGATACAATAGCCTTTGCCGCATCCTTCGATATTTTGGCAGGCTTCCTCTCAACAGGGCTACCAGGAGGCGAAGCGTCATCAGAATCGGAAGAGGACGAAACCGCATGAGCAGAATGCCGACCAGGAGTCGCCCAAAATTTATTCGCACCCTGGGAGCGAGGTGGAAGAGGCGAAAGTGGAGGTTGCCCCAATGGAAATGATAAAGTGTCTTTGTCGGCCATCTTGGTTGCAGGTAAGCACAAAGCGACAGAATCGATACTCCCACACTCACAATCGATCCATCACCGACGAAGCAGAATGTTTACATAGTAACACGAAGTAAGAAACACAGTTTAAAATGTAACTAGGCAGAGCCCCGACGCACAAACACCTGTGCTGATGCCTGAAGGTACGTAGATGTCGAAATATAGCACTTCGATGCACAAATCACCACTGAACACAAGAAATCGAACCAAAACACAAGCTACCAGGAAGAAGCTGTACACTGGTCCGCAACCTACGAGAAAGTGGCGCCCCGGCCGCTGGAAATTACTTTTGTTACACGTCCCTCCGCGGAGCGCGACCAATCACGAGCCGCGGAGCGCTCCGATTGGTCGCGCAACAAGAAGCCAAGAAAACTTTTCACGAAAAAAATTCAGTTCCCGTCTCACTCATCTAGCGACAGCGGCACAGCTCAGACCTACGATGCCCCCCAAGACGAGCGGTAAGGCAGCCAAAAAGGCGGGCAAGGCCCAGAAAAACATCTCGAAGGGCGACAAGAAAAAGAAGCGCAAGAGGAAGGAAAGCTACGCAATCTACATCTACAAAGTGTTGAAGCAAGTTCATCCGGACACTGGCATATCATCTAAGGCCATGAGCATCATGAACAGTTTCGTGAACGACATTTTCGAGCGCATCGCGGCAGAGGCCAGCCGCCTCGCCCACTACAACAAGCGCTCCACCATCACCAGCCGCGAGATACAGACGGCCGTGAGACTGCTGCTGCCCGGGGAGCTGGCCAAGCACGCTGTCAGCGAGGGCACCAAGGCTGTCACCAAATACACCAGCTCCAAGTGAGCAGGTCTGGTGTGCACATGCTTACATAAACGGTCCTTTTCAGGACCAAGAACATGATCATGAAAGGAAATGCTTCTGCTGCTGTTCTACAATTCCCTCAATCCCTATGATAGTAAATGTAAGCTTAACCAAGGCAGAAATATTTTCATTAAAAAAAGTCTTTAAGACGCATGGTTTACTGGCTGAGATATATATATATATATTTTTTTTTTTGCTTACTTCTGTGGTCATTAGTACATTGCTACAAATATATTTATATATATAAAAAAATAAATAAAAAAATCCTTTCTATTTAATTTAGTTAGATCATATATCAATATTAATGGCAAAGACCAGTTGCATCGATTCACTTTGAAAATAATTCCATTTGTGCTAAAACTGGACACAGTAAAAAAAAAAAAAAAAAAAAAAAAAAAAAAAAAAAAAAACTGAAAAAAAAATATATATATACACACACACACACATAATTCGAATTCATATTATGCTTAACTGCGTTTGAATTTGCAATCATGCACAAGATGTTTTGTACTTCGAAGTAAAAACAACATAATGTACTATTTAACTACCCACAGTACAAATGGATCCAAAAAAAAAGTGAATTTTCATGCAGACGAAAATGCTTACATTTATTCTATTTATATTAAGTACCCATTACTAACAGCTTATACTGGGTGGAATACAACAGTTGACATGATTTTACTTATATGGCAATTTAATATTTAACCAAAATTAATGGTAAACTAATATTTTAAAGTGTCATTTATGGCCCCTTACCTTCAGCATGTTTGCTTCCTTGCACACAAACGAGGACAAACACATCACCCAACTGAAAAAAAAAAAAAAATTTCACTTGCATCACAAATAATTTAAAATTTTTCACCACATGAAGTAAATATTTCGCAATAAAAAAAAATATAGCCCTAGGACTCGTGTGCACACCTTTTCTTCCCCACATCGCACACGCAAACAAAACTTCCAAATTATTACAAAATCACTCGATTATTATACATACATAAACACACATGTATTTTCCGAATAAGTGAGAAATGCAGGCCGATGAAAGTCAAATTTCGTTTCGGAAATTAAATCTCGCACAACTACCGACACATAACCAAACTTGCGTACATTTACATAGCATTAACCCTCTAAATAATAAACAAATGAAAGCAGAAAAAACAACATCGCTACCCACCGCGCGCGCTCCTGGCGGCGGGAGTAGGAACTACTTTGCACACAGACCGACATAGCCCCCTGCCAAAAACAGTAAAATAAATAATATATATAAGTCTTTTGGCGGGAAAAAATTTCTCAACCGCCTGGGAGCACCCTAGTGTGTGCCTGTCTTTAGGTTATGTTACTTTTAACTTCATTTTCTACAGGCAGACGCGAGGGTGCTCGCCCATTATTTTTATTTTTTTAAATTCTTTCCTACCTTTGGTGTGCCATGCAAGAATTTATCGTCAAAATGGCGGCCCCGAGTGCAAATTTCTCGTCTGCACTGCTGGCTGGATGATTATGTGATGTTTTGAAGGAGGGTGTTTTTTTTTTGTTTGGATTTTGTGTGAGGGGGGGAGGGGGCTGGGCTAGCTTTTTTTTTTTTAAATTTTCTAAACATTCATCTCTTATGTAACAGTGTTCAGCATTAAAAAATTTAAAAGAAGAGGCACTTACTCATCAATTTCAAAACAGCCTATGAAGAAAAATAAAAAAAATTTAAATTCATTCCAGTTTTATACATTCATGATTTGATCACATGTATAACTTTTCTTTTTTATTACCTTATTTAATTTTATTATTATTACTACTATTGCTGCTACAACCTAGAAGATACCTCAGTGATACTAATACCTGCTGGTAAAGTTAAAGGTTTCACCTTTCTTTCTTTAAACATATCACAATACCTTTCTTGAGTTAAATATTATCTAATGGCTTTAAGAAGTTATGGTAATGTTCATCAGTTATAGAGTGTGGGTTTGTGTGTGTGTGTGAGAGTGTATTTTGAAGAGGGCTTTGGTGGTTGGGATGGTGAGGGTGGTGGGTGTTGTGTGTGGGGAGGGGGGGGGGGAAGTAAAAGAGTGTTCATTACACGATTTCTCCTGTTGTTTGTAACAATCACACCTGGTATAGCTATTTCGAGTGGCAAATACAAACTGCAAAAAAAAAACATCTATATCATTGCCAACGGCCATATCACGATGAACACACCGGTTCTCGTCCGATCACCGAAGTTAAGCATCGTCGAGCGTGGTTAGTACTTAGATGGGTGACCGCTTGGGAACACCACGTGCCGTTGGCACTACTATTTTGCACCCTACAGAAAAAAATTTTTTTTTTAAAAATTTCAATTTTAAATTTTTTTTTCCCCCACAATCACCACATTTCCCCCCCCCCCCCCCCCTAACACACACACTCACTCTCTCTCTCTCAATCAATCAATCAATCAATCAATCAATCAATCACTCACTCACTCACTCACTCACTCACCCACCCAGTAGCTGTGAATCTTTGCATGTGTATACCTCATACAAAATTCAAAGTGAAAAAATAAATATATAAGTGTATATGTATGTATGTATGTATGTATGTATGTATGTATATATGTATATATATATATATATATATATATATATATATATATATAAACACACACACACACCTATTTTGAAGTTTCTCTGTTTCAGTGGGCAGTTATGTATAATAATGAGAGATTCAAAAAGACGTTGATAACAATGTCATCAATGCCTGTTTAGTGTGCTCATTTGTTGGATGGTCGGCAGCAATACTAGAGGTGGTACAGCTGTAACCTGTAAAATTGTACCTGCAATGTGTTGTGTATGGAAAAAAATAAAAATTATATCATCTAAATTTTTGTTATCCAACAATAACCTTCCCATCAATGCATGATGTCACAGTAGCCATAGCTCTACTCTTTCTGCCATATAACATTGGGGGAAAAAAAAAAAAAAAAAGGAGCTATTAGAATAATAACAAAAGATAAAAAATCATCTAACTGCAGACCAAAATTCAAAAAACTTAAAGTCCTGACTGCCATAAATGAATACGTTCTAGAAACTTTTTATTCATTCTTAAGAAAAAGAAGAAAAAAAAAATTATTATTTTTTTTTTTTTTTTTTTTTTTTAGATATTCGCACATAGGTATAACACCAGAAATGCTAGTAAATTGAGGATAGTTGAACATAACACTAGGCGATTTGAAAATGGACTAAATTACTTGGGAGTAAAACTTTACAACTTAATATCACAGAAAATAACTAAAACAATTTACCAGTATTAAAAAAAAAAACAGTAAAAAAAATTCTTCTAGAATATCCTACCTACCCTCTGAAGCTATTCTTTAATTTGATTGATAATAGAGAAATTGAACTGTTAATTTGTTGAATGGACTTGTGATAACAGCTGCTTCATGTTTTGCATAAAGTTAAATTGTGTAACATGTTATGTATTTTTTTTTTTTGAAATTTTTTTTCTTGGTAACTTGCATCATGTAAATATTAATTGTCTGCACATACATGTTCTATATCCCGGAGCCTTGACTCCACGTGGGATCAACAGAACAAAAATACAAAAAAAAAAAAAAAATCCAGCTCACTAATCTAGGTGCATTTTGCTAACAATATTTGGAATATATATATATTTTTTTTTTGTGTAACATGCAAATTCTGTATTATTCTGCACACATTATTTATAATCTTCTATCATTTTCTTAGATAATAACTATTAATTCATAAAATAGATTGTGTGTGCATAACCTCCTGGAAACATTTGCACTTACCTCCTACTTTACTTTTTCATTTAAGCAATCCTATTCGCATGTATACACTTAGGTTGCAGCATCGAAATTGTGTAAAATTCAAAGTGTGTATTGCCTGAAAAAAAAAAAAAAAAAAGACATACCAAATATTTGCATACAGCGCCACACTACATATTTGCACACAGTGGAGTTTTGCGGTAATTAACCTAGCACAATTTACCACACGCAATCACACGCCCGCGATGAGATAACACACTCGCTGTTTTCCTGTTGACCGGCACGAGGAGTAAGAAAAATTGATATTTACACGAGCACACACTCCCACACTAGTCACAACGTCGGTCATCAAGTTGTGTTGAAAATTCCTGTAGCCTCTGTTTTCCCAAATGATTTCACTTAAAATTTCATTTAACAAGACCATAAACAAATTTACAATACTAATTTCTTAAACAAACACTTCAGCGAACAAGTGACTGTCGCATTCATTACAAAGCTTACAACTTAACAGATGTTTCCGATGTGAAATAAAATAAGAAAATGTTTTACAACCAACCTAGAACATTTAGTCAAAACGTTTTTGTCCTGGTTTATGATTATTTTCCGTGACATGAATGTTTCAAAACTAATAAAAATACGAATGCAGCCAAATATAATGAAGTTAGCACATAAAAGACGACTTAAAATATTTCATTTTTCGAGAATTGGCAGAGCAAGAACGCACAGGTCCAACGGAAATTTCTTTAAAGATAAACGACCATCGGACAAAAACACCCCCTCCCCTCATCCTCAAAAATACGTGAATAATATACTTTTTCAATTATATTTTTATCGTTTTTTTTTTTTTTTTTTTAATATACTCATTAAAACTTCAAAATAAGCAGGTACTCGTGTGTTTTTCTCTCTACAATGTACCTGATCTCGGTGCGTAAACCTACATCATTTAGAGATGGAATTAATGTACACATACAAGTAAAATTTTGTTCCATTGTAAAATTGAGAGAAAGAAGGTTTTCCAAACGCATTAAGTATGGAGACTTTAAATAAGATTACGAGCTTATAAATGTTTGCAACGAAATAAAGTGACCATGTATCTGCAATTTCAAAAATATTTTTGCTCTGCTAACCTCACATGCAAGCAAGTAAAAATAACCTCACAACTTACTTACCTCTCTCAATTTCGCAGTACCAAAACATAGAAGGGATAAATAGGATAGTTTTTATTCGAAATCCTGCAAGAGTTTTAATTTTTATTAAAATATTTCTCCAATGTAGCATGTGTGTGGAATACTTCATCAGCAACTTGCATCTGCACCTTGAGTGAATTGAAGGGCAGCCAGTTTTAAAAGCTAAACAGAAACTGCACTCTTGAGAATGCATCAGATCCAAGTGAAATGCTTGTTGTGTGTACAGTTAAAAGTTTTATTATTCACACAATGAAAATGTAAACAAAATTTACTCACAATAATAATCACATCATCCTTGGAGGTGCACGAAGAAAGCCATTCCAGGTGGCACTGAACAAGGTGATTTGCTAGTGCTTCCACAGCAAACAGCCTTCATGAAATTATCTCCACATTTTCAGCATACTATACACTAAAGTATACCTAAGTTAATTTAACCATTTTCAAGTGATTCCAGCACAAATTACGTATTTGATTCCTTGAATAACATCTGCAAATGAAAAGTTCCCTGTTTGGTGTAGCAGTAAATTTAAACAGCTCGCAGTGCAAATTAAACAGTGCAGCTGCCATAAAAAAATTACACTATTAGTGGAACTGCCCATTATGTCATCGTAGACTGCTGACATTTAGAAAACATTGAAAAATCAGTGCTAAAGAAGCCCTACATTACTTTCGCTGTCCAAAGTGCGCTGCTCCCTACGTGAGCAAGGCATCGAGAATTTTCTGAACCGTCCGCAACCAGAAAATTGGGTAACCAGATATTTGCAGAGAGAAAAATTTTATTTTCACTTTGCTCTTGCATTCTGTAGGATCAGTCTCGTCATGGCAGATACCGCAGCAGCGACTGCAGCACCAGCTGTTGCCCCATCACAGGCAGCTTCCCCGAAGAAAGGCAAGGCTGCGTCGAAGAAGCCACGAGCCAAGCCCGCGCACCCGCGCACATCTGAAATGGTGGCCTCTGCGATCAAGAGCCTCAAGGAAAGGGGCGGCTCATCACTGCAAGCCATCAAGAAATACGTCGCCTCTACCTACAAAGTAGATGCGGAAAAGCTGGCACCTTTCATCAAGAAATACTTGAAGGCAGCAGTGGCTAGCGGCGAGCTTGTCCAAACCAAAGGCAAGGGTGCGTCTGGCTCCTTCAAGCTGGCTTCAGGGACCACCGGTGCTCCGGACCAGCCCAAGGCTCCAAGCGGCAAGCGTGGTGCAGCTGCCCCTAAGGAAAAGAAGCGATCCGTAGCCAAGAAGGCAGCGGTGGGCAAGAAACCAGTCAAGAAGACTCCGCCTACAGCAGAAAAGAAAAAAAAGGCAGCAGCTGCAACCCCCAAGCCCAAGAAGGCACCTTCAAAGGCAAAAAAGGTGTCCAAACCTCCCACGAAGAAACCCCGTGCTCCAAAGCCAAAGAAGGTTGCCCCAAAGAGCAAGTCGCCCAAGAAAGCAGCCCCAAAGCGGAAATGAAGATGCCAGCAGGACCGCTGGCACTTTCTGTGGCACTGTACCACCTTATCGGCCCTTCTAAGGGCCAACAATACTAGTCATGAAGGTATCAGTTGTTGCAATCATTGCCTCCTATAGCCACACCTCTGCCGTTAGGTAAAATTCTGGTTAAAAAATTTCTTATGGTATTTGAAGCGGGGGAAATAAATAAATAAATAAAGAAATTTATCAATTACATTGTGTGTATAGTTTAGGTGCAAAATTATTTAAAGTTTTTAAGCAGGAAAACGTCTTACAAACATCTCACTCTTATTTCAGCATATATATATATATACACATATATACACACACACACACACATATTTTTTTTGTAAGGATTAGGTCTCAGGGTATTAATGGTGAACTTTATGCTGCTGCTGCTGCTGCTGCTGCTGATGGTGCTGCTACTGCAGACAGGCACTGTTTGAAGAGTTTTTATTTCCTATGCAGAATACATTGCATTGTGTGCAAATCTTTTGTGTACAATATAAACAACCACCTCAAAACACAGACACTATAACTGTGTTTTTCCAAATTCTTATTAATGTAATATATTATTGGCTGGGTAAAGGTCAACGACAGCTAATAGGTACAAAAAGCCAGACAACTGTTTTCCTTTCAAATTTGACAGTTATTTTTAGCCCTAATAAGGGCTGTTTTTTTTTTTCCGCCTTGCAAAAAAAATGGCAAGGAACTCAAGCACGCTCGCCACGGATACGCCGGGCAAGCTGGATGTCCTTGGGCATGATGGTGACCCTCTTGGCGTGGATGGCGCACAAATTGGTGTCCTCGAAGAGCCCCACCAGGTAAGCCTCGCTGGCCTCCTGCAGCGCCATGACGGCCGAGCTCTGGAAGCGCAAGTCTGTCTTGAAGTCCTGGGCGATCTCTCGCACCAGGCGCTGGAAGGGCAGCTTGCGGATAAGCAGCTCGGTACTTTTCTGGTAGCGCCTGATTTCTCGCAGCGCGACAGTGCCAGGGCGGTAGCGATGTGGCTTCTTCACTCCCCCCGTGGCCGGCGCGCTCTTGCGAGCCGCCTTGGTGGCCAGCTGCTTGCGCGGCGCTTTGCCTCCAGTAGATTTACGAGCCGTCTGCTTCGTGCGCGCCATCGTGGTCCGTCTGCGCGTGCTGTAATTTTTTTTTTTTTTTTTTTTTTTTTGACAACAGCCCCTCCACGCTGAAGTCTGTCTCGCACAACCGAAGTGATTGCGAGTCCAACACCTAGTAGGAGTGATTTTACGGGAGGAATCTTAGTACGTTCCAGGTCTAGGACCTATACGCGTTTCGTAGTAAAGTAAGCCAATGGCTGGTGCCCTCCATCACTCTCGTGAGTGAGGCCACCTGCCCGCGAGTGAATTTAATATGCGAAACACTGCAGGGGCGCGGCAATTAGCGCCCCGGCAGTTCGCAGGGAGTAGCAAAGTGGGATGCAGTAGTAAAACCAGCGATCGCACTGGAGAAAAACCTACTGCCCGGTTTAAGAAGTTAGCGCTCGCCCGATGGCCCGAGGGGAAACGGGGAGCGGGATTTAGGTAGCATAGCCTACAGCTGCCGGGCCGCAGCAACTGTAGGCGGATGTAGCGGCCTGATGGCCTGTAGTGCGTGGCAGGCAGCACGCATGTTTAGGGCGACTCGGATGGTGAGGCCGAGTGCAATGAGTGGCTGAGGGCCGGCCTGCATATAGGCCCGACAGAGCACCCACAGGCTCGCTTTCGCGCGCGCGCCTGCAGAGGCCCTGCCGACTCACAGCGAACTGCGCGCCCCGCCCGCAGCCTGGCGGCCGCGCGCGGAACACGCAGCTCCGCCGCGCCTCTCGCGGCCGCGGCACGAACTCTCGCAGGCCCGCAGGCAAGCCAGAGCCCGCGCCGCGCCGCGCGCACTCGTGGTCGGGCAGCCTGTCGATTCTTCGCCTCTCGCTGTCCGCTTCTTTCTTCGTGCGTGCAGTTAGCCTTTCATGACATGGGGCAGGGCGATACCATTCACCCCCTAACTGACGCCACGGTATTTCGCGTTGCCCCCAGTTTTGTGTGTGACGCCAGCGAGCCATGAAAAGGGCTGCAGCGATCCCGACGGTCTGCTTCTGGCGAAACTTGTGTCTTCTCCAGGCCGCCCAAGCCACCAGTGACGCCTCTGATTGGTCCGCGAGTCAGTATTTGTGTATTCCTGACAACTCCAGCTGCTCATCACAGCTGGAGCTCCGCTATCCGCCACCCGCGGACGCGATCGGTAGCAGCCAGTCACTGCGCCCCTGGTACTCGGCCTACACAATGCATTTCGCCCCCCTTCCGCGCCGTCAGAGGCAATGAACCCCCAGGCGGAGCAGTCAGAGAGCTTCCTGCGATGTGTACACTGCGAGTCCCAGCGCCGATCTGCGCGTGCTGTAAAAATTTCAACAGTTTTGTTAAAGCTGTGGTGCACTGCGATTGGCCCGGCATCTCCATTGGCTGGCGAGAACAGCCAATCACAGCACAGAAGTCGATCCATAGAAACTAACGACAGAGGCGGGCCGGCTGGGGAAGGGGCCAGTGGCATGCAGGAACAGGACATCCCGTCCCTGTCAATTCCGGACAACCTTCCGCCTGGCGCAGCCCTAATTTCCTACGAGGGAGGTACTTTTCAGGTACAGGTACCTGACCACACCATATCAGACACCGCACCCCCCCAGGAACCCACGAACATGGACACGACCACCTCTGTCCCTCCTACCGACTCCGCGCCGCTCATGGTCCCCGCGAGCGACATGGCGAAATTCAGGGCCTGGCTGCACTTCCAGGAAAAAGAAAAGAATGCAGCAGAGCAGCGAGAGGAGGAACAGGAGCGACAAGCTGAATGGACCATGCAGCGGAAACGGCAGCGAACAACAGCGCCAGCAGTCAGGCCACCTGAAATCGCGGTTACAAATCGCTTCGCCACGCTCGCGGAGGCAGACGCGTCCCGACCCACGGCAGGGCCCTCCAGCGCCCCCTCTCCACCCGCTCCAGCTCCGGCCAATCAGGGCGCAGCCGCCCCCTCCACCCGCACCCCGCGTGCCTCAGGACCGCGCAAACACGCGCTCAGGCTGGTCGTTCCAGACCAGTCTCTCTACAGCCAGCTGGTGGCTCGCATGCGATCTCTCGCCCCAGGGGCCGCGCAGATTTCTCTCGTGCGCGAGGGCCTGCAGATCGCGTGCGAACACTTGCAGGCATACCAATCTCTCAAAAAATACCTTGATTCAGTGCCAGTCCCGTACTACACTTTCTGTACAGCCTCTGAGTTGCCTCAGAAAGTTGTTGTCCGCATGCCGCGCGCCACGCCAACGGAATCAATCCGAGAAGACTTGGAGGCACGTGGGTACACCATCTTGGACGTCTACCAATTCCACAAAAAATGCGCGGACCCTGCCGATCCCACCAACACCTGGGAGGAGCCACTACCGCTCTTTAGCGTCACGGCCGCTAAGAATGACACCCTCCCTCGCCTCACGTCACTCACAACTATCAACATGACCCGTGTTGAAGTGACACAATACCGCAAACGTGTCGGAGACGTTGCGCAGTGTCAGAACTGTTGGAAGTTTTTGCACACTCGCAACTTCTGCCGACTCGCCACCAAATGCAAGCACTGCGCCGGGCCCCACACATACGCCGCCTGTCCCAACCTCAACAAAAATCCCAACTGTGCAAACTGCAAGGGAAATGGCGTGCACGAGGGGAACTCCAAACTTTGCCCCGAATACCTGAAGTATGTGCAATTCCGTCAGGATCAGGCGTCTTCGCGCGCAGAACTCGCGCAGCCTCTTGCGACACAGCCAACACCAGCTCACTACCCACTGCTACCACCCCCCGCACCCACGAGGCCAGTGGTGCCAACTTTCTCGTTCGCACAGGCGGCGAACAACAACGCACAACGCATCATCGTACCGCAACACACACCAGCTCCCACCCCCCCTCCTCCCCCCACCCCCTCCCAACACCCACCCCCCCTCTCCCAAGCTCCTACCGCAACTCCAAGCTCCCTCGGCGACTGTGCTGGCATCCAATCCGCCATGTCCGACCTCCGGGACCTGATGAATTTCCTGCGCGATGCCAACTTCGCCGCATTCATGGCACACATGAAGCCCTACATGCTCCTTGCCAACACAGCCACCGATCCCTCAATGAAGACCCTCCTGCTGGTGCAGGCCCTGACAACCTTCTCCGGGGCCGTTTAATGGGTACACATCCTCCTGCCCCGAACCCAGGTACCCTTTCCATCCTGTACTGGAATGCTAATGGGATAACCACACAACTCTACGAACTTGAGAGAGTTCTGGAGGAGTACGGAGTGGAAGTGGCCTTAATTAACGAAACATTTTTAAAACCTACAAAACGTTGCACTATTAAAAATTACATAACCTACCGCACAGACAGAGTAACTGCCGGAGGAGGAACTCTAATTTTAGTCCATAACCGACTTCAACACCACATAAATAAACCTTCAGAAACCAGCCACATAGAAAATACGTCTATAAATATTCGCACAAATACCGGCCACATAACTTTAGTCGCAGCCTACTGCTCGCCAAATAAACCTCTGCTAAATACAGACCTCAACGAAATAATAAACCAACCGCACCCATTCATTATAGCTGGTGATCTAAATGCAAAACATAAACAGTGGAACAGTAGATATAACAATCGCAAAGGGGCAGTGTTAAGCGAACACTCACTACAAAATAAATATTTAATCCATGCGCCGATCACTCCCACGCATTACCATGCTAATATCAGCCATCAGCCAGACGTTTTAGATATAATTCTCACTAATATTCCTAATATAAATATTCAACTAAAAGTTCTGCCAGAACTTGATTCTGACCATTTGCCTGTACACTGTGTTATTGAAACACATGTTCTAACACACCCAAACCCAGTACTTTGTCGAACCCCGGTCATCAACTGGGAGACATTTAAAATTGAATTAGAGGAAATATTTGAAAATAATAATATAATAATAACTTCTAAAGAACAAATAGACCCCGCGGCCGAAATAATTCAAAATACATTTTTAAACATAGTCAAAAAGCACACCACGTTTTTAAATAGGCGCGAATTCTTAAAACATGCATTTCCGGATGCCGACCTCCTCCTAATAAATAAAAGACAAGCACGCCATAAATACCAAAAATTCCGCACACTTGAAAATAAAAATAAATATTACGCACTTAAAAATCAACTTAGGCACGAACTTCTCAAATTAAAAATACATAACTGGGAACACTTTGTAGCTGATCTCTCTGATAGCATGAATAAATTCTGGAAAATAGCTAAAGTATTAAGAAACACGACTAAAAATACAAACTCTAACCCGGTTCAATCCCCGACAGGTACACTTCTCTACGAACCATCTGATAAAGCTAACGCAATTGCCGATTGCTACGAACAGCAATTTACACCGAATAACGACATCGGAGACCCGATTTTTACGCAGGAGCTCTTAGAAAATATAAATAATTTCAATCACTCCCCTCCCACTTCCATTCCCGATCCAGTCACTCTCCCGGAAGTAATCAGCATTATCAAACACGTAAAACTAAATAAAGCCCCGGGTGAGGATAAAATTACTTATCAACTTCTTAAAAATCTGCCACTTAATGCTCTATCCGCAATAACAGATCTTTTCAATGCCATACTCACGTTTCAACACTTCCCCAGCTCCTGGAAGACTGCTAAAATTATTACTATACCAAAACCAGGTAAAAACCCTAAAATGCCCGAAAACAGACGCCCTATTTCACTGCTCAGCTCTCTTAGTAAAATCTTTGAAAAACTGTTTTTAACCAGGCTCCAAACTCATGCGGCAGTGCACAAAATTATCCCGGACACACAATTTGGTTTCCGCTCAGCTCACTCCACAGTTCATGCACTTACTAAATTTACTACAGAAACCATGGCTGCCATGCAGAAAAAAGAATTCACCATCGCAGTATTTTTAGATGTTGCCAAAGCATTTGACAAGGTCTGGATCCCGGGGCTCCTACAAAAGTTAATATCATTTAATTTCCCGGACTGCTACATCCATTTACTAAGCAGCTACTTTCAAAATAGAAAATTTTACGTGTCAATAGACAAAGGTCAGTCTACTATCCGGCCAATCACCGCAGGTGTACCGCAGGGCTCGGCAATTTCGCCATTCCTGTACAATATATATACTGCAGACATCCCAGTTACTCACTCCACCATTCAAATGTACGCCGATGACACAGTAATT
>NW_026962503.1:247500-267500 GCF_032445375.1 Bacillus rossius redtenbacheri | reverse complement strand
GATTTTTTATGGCTTCATTAGTTATCTTGTCCAGTCCTGGTGCTTTGTTTTTTGGGAGTGCTTTAATTACTTGATTTAGTTCCTTTAATGTTATGTCTTGTACAGTTTCATCTCCCTTTTTGTTTTTCTCTGCCTGGATGAGACGTTTTGAGGCTCTTAACTGGTCCTCATCAATGAGTGGGTAGTTTGGCTCAAATTGTTTTTCCAAAGCGTCTGCAATTGAGTCGGCCTTATCTTGAGCTGAGTAAACAATGCCCCGTTCTCCATGTATTATGGGGGTGTAGGTTTTAATCTTTTTACCTGCAAGTCTGCAGTTCAGCTTCCAAATGTTATTTCTATCTTTTACAGCTTGTTGGATAGCTGTGTCCCATGATTTAAGTTTTTTGGTCATGACCTTAGCTTTTATTTCCTGATTTAATTCCTGAAGTATTTGCGCTGTTAGTGCATCCCGTTGTGCTTGAAAGTTTTTCCTGACATTGTTTCTTCGTTTGATTAGCTCGTCCAGCTCAGGGTCATTTTGGAATTTCTTGGGAGCAACTTGTGTAACAGTGGTGGCATTTTTGATGTGTTGTTGTATTGTATCTGTTATTAATTTTACTTCTGTGTCTATGTCTTCAGGTGGGAGAAGGTGAACTTCAGGGTATGCTTGTATGTCGGCCTTAAATTTAGTCCAGTCTGTACTGATAATTTTTCTGTGTAATTTACTGTTTTTGGTTGGTATCGACACTGTGGCAATTACCGGCATATGATCAGAAGAGAGTTCTTGAACCACCTCCATTGAAGTGACCATTTGTGTGTTGGTGACTATGATATCCAGAATGTCTGGAAGAAAATTTGAGTTTCTATGGTAGAATGTTGGTTCTGTTGGGGCTCTGATTGTTAAGTCGTAACTTTCTGCTAATTGCTCCAGTTTTCTGCCATTATTATTATACTGTCTATTTCCCCAAGCCGGTGATTTGGAGTTGAAATCTCCCCCAATTATACATAAGGGTGCCTGTGCTATAATATGATCAATTGTTTCTAAAAGTTCTTTGTTTTTTGGAGTGCTGTAGATCGCAGAGATAATGATGTCACCTGCATTTGATGGAAGAATTATGTTGGTAGTTTCATTTTTGTGACCTATTGGCATGTGTGCTATACTCTTCTTGATTAGGATTGCAGTACCTCCTCCTAATGCCTGTTGTCTGTCCGTTCTGTATATGATGTAATCTGGTATCGAAAATCTCCAATTTGGTTTAAGTTTGGTTTCTGATATTAGTGCAATGTCTATTTCTTCTTTAATTAGGAAGTGAGTGAGTTCGTACTCTTTATTCCTTATGCCATCGGCATTCCAAATTAGAATTTTTAGAATGTTTTGTGCATTACGATTAGGCTCTGTCATGCTGGTTTTTCTTTGTGGTGTGCTTGTAGGTCTTTTGTCTTGAACTTTGTGGTCTAGTTTTATGCTCATGCTCCTCCTCACTAGAGGTGTCGGTGTATGATTCTATGTCCGAGTGAACTTTGGCCATTTTTGATGTTAGTGTCTTGTCATCTGTGTTCTTGTGAGCAGTCAATAACTTGTTTTGTTTGTTATTACAGTTTCCATCTGTCAGGTTTTGTTCTTGTTTTGCCATTGTTTTTCTTGTTCCTGCCTGTGGGTATTCTGGTTGAACGATTAATGTAAGTAGCCCTTCCAAGATGGCTTGTTTCCTTTCCTTAGAGGTCTGACATTTTTCTGCTTGCCTCTTGATTTGCAGTATATCTTGTATGGCTTGCTGGAATTCCTCGGATGCCATGAATCCTACTGCTTCCTTGACTTGTGCTATAAATTTTGATCCCTTTCCTAAAACTTCTATGTCGTTCTCTTGACTTGCTGTATTGTTGTTATTTAATTCCTCTGCATTTCTATATTCTGTGATGTTACCTTGTTTGCCAGGATCTATTTTTTCTGTGATGGATCTATCCTGGTTGGGGTACATGTCCTTGTTGGTATTTTCACCTCCCTTTCCTTCTGTGGTCTGGAGTTGTCTGTTCTTTTCCGCCCAATTTAGGTTAAGTGTGGGGAAATTCTTCATAGAAATATCTGGAGCCCTAGGTTGCCTGTCCATGTTTGCCTGTGGAAAATTGTGTTGTCGTCCTTGCACTTTGTTGAGGAGTGCAGTCTGTTTTTCCTTGCGTATGGGGCAGGAAGAGTCATTTGCCGCGTGGTTTCCCTCACAGTTTGCACACTTAAATTCCATTTTATTAGCTTTACAATCCTTGGTGTGATGGTTTCCTGCACATCTAACACATACTTCCCTTTGACAGCATTCTTGACTGTGGTGTCCATATTGCTGGCATTTGTAGCATTGCAACAACTTCATTTGCCTGCGAAAGGGCTCAATGTTAACTCTGACACCTTGGAGTGAGGTTATGTTGTTGAGTTTTTCCTTCTGATTGAGGGGAATTTCCACTTTATAGATAGGGTATTTGACCCTTGTTGTCGCATTGGAAAATTGTGTTACAGTTGTAACATTGAAATCATGTTCCATAAGCAGCTCTTTGACTTCGTCAGCTGCTACAGTCGGGTGAAAACCTCTCAACACTGCAGTGAACGAGTTTGTTTTTTGCTGTCGAAAGGAGTAATGAGGGACATCTTTTAGTATGTCTCTGCAGATGTTATGGATTTCCATTGTTGGACAAAGTATCTTTCCACCCTCCCTGATATATATTAATTGCATATCTTTATGTAGCATCGCTATTTTTTTGGCATATCGCTTGAACATGTCAAGAGATGTAACAATAATGGGAGGGGGTTTCCTTGGCCGTGGTGGCTCAATCACCTCTGGTTCCATGCCTGGATTATTGATTATTATCACTTCAGGAGTTAAGGGGTTTACCCTAGATGGTTCCTTGTCATGTCCTGCACCCTTCCTGAGACCCTCAGAGTGCGGGAGGGCTATTCCCCCGGAGGGTGTGACATCAGGAAAGGGGCCTGCCACAGACTGCTGTACGTCTGTACAGACTCGCCCTGAATGATGTTGTCCGCTTGGCCCAGTCGCTGACCTTGATGCGGCTAGGCCGTGGGGGTCTGACCCCGACTGGGTTTCCACGGGTGTTGTGTTTGAGGCAGCTCCCTTCGTTGGCACCGTTAGGTCTCCCGGGGCTGTTTCAGTTGCCTTGAATGCGTAAACCAAGTGTGGGGATTTAAAATTGTCCCTGACTTCACTGTTTGGGGTTCTCAGCTCACTGTCCGAGAGATGCACTGCTCGTTTATTCCTTTCCACTCTGATTGGAGTACTTGTAGGTACAGAGCTGATTGTAGCCTTTGAATCTTGCTGTGGCTGGTACGATGGTATGTAATCGTCGCTGTTGTCGTCGCTGGGAAGTGTTTCGCCGTTTTTGCCCTTGTTGCCATTGTTGACTTTGTTGCCTGTGGTGTTTGACTTTTCTGTCATGATGGTCTCCAGTTCTTGTCGAGCAGTATGTTCGTGTTTACCTCTTAAATCTTCTGCTTCGGTATTACTACTGAAGCTTACCTGATTTTCTTCATTGTTGCAAAATTTCTCTTGCTTATTCTTCTTTTTACCCATTTTTTTGAGTGCAGAAACCTGTTTTGTCGAAAACTCCTGTTTATTTAATGATTTGTTCACATCCATTGTGTTGTCTCCTCCAAATTCTTCATTGGCTTAAAATTTTTACAAAACATTAAATTTATCTGCCTTTCAATTCACTATTAAATACTCTCCTTCTTCTATTATCAACCGCTCGGCCGAAAGTCGAAAGTCGAAAGTCGAAAGTCAAGAAAGTCGTGTGTAGAAAAGTGAAGTGAGAAAGTAGAAAGTCGAAAGTAAAAGTCGGGTGTTACACGTCCCTCCGCGGAGCGCGACCAATCACGAGCCGCGGAGCGCTCCGATTGGTCGCGCAACAAGAAGCCAAGAAAACTTTTCACGAAAAAAATTCAGTTCCCGTCTCACTCATCTAGCGACAGCGGCACAGCTCAGACCTACGATGCCCCCCAAGACGAGCGGTAAGGCAGCCAAAAAGGCGGGCAAGGCCCAGAAAAACATCTCGAAGGGCGACAAGAAAAAGAAGCGCAAGAGGAAGGAAAGCTACGCAATCTACATCTACAAAGTGTTGAAGCAAGTTCATCCGGACACTGGCATATCATCTAAGGCCATGAGCATCATGAACAGTTTCGTGAACGACATTTTCGAGCGCATCGCGGCAGAGGCCAGCCGCCTCGCCCACTACAACAAGCGCTCCACCATCACCAGCCGCGAGATACAGACGGCCGTGAGACTGCTGCTGCCCGGGGAGCTGGCCAAGCACGCTGTCAGCGAGGGCACCAAGGCTGTCACCAAATACACCAGCTCCAAGTGAGCAGGTCTGGTGTGCACATGCTTACATAAACGGTCCTTTTCAGGACCAAGAACATGATCATGAAAGGAAATGCTTCTGCTGCTGTTCTACAATTCCCTCAATCCCTATGATAGTAAATGTAAGCTTAACCAAGGCAGAAATATTTTCATTAAAAAAAGTCTTTAAGACGCATGGTTTACTGGCTGAGATATATATATATATATTTTTTTTTTTGCTTACTTCTGTGGTCATTAGTACATTGCTACAAATATATTTATATATATAAAAAAATAAATAAAAAAATCCTTTCTATTTAATTTAGTTAGATCATATATCAATATTAATGGCAAAGACCAGTTGCATCGATTCACTTTGAAAATAATTCCATTTGTGCTAAAACTGGACACAGTAAAAAAAAAAAAAAAAAAAAAAAAAAAAAAAAAAAAAAAAAACTGAAAAAAATATATATATATACACACACACACACACATAATTCGAATTCATATTATGCTTAACTGCGTTTGAATTTGCAATCATGCACAAGATGTTTTGTACTTCGAAGTAAAAACAACATAATGTACTATTTAACTACCCACAGTACAAATGGATCCAAAAAAAAAGTGAATTTTCATGCAGACGAAAATGCTTACATTTATTCTATTTATATTAAGTACCCATTACTAACAGCTTATACTGGGTGGAATACAACAGTTGACATGATTTTACTTATATGGCAATTTAATATTTAACCAAAATTAATGGTAAACTAATATTTTAAAGTGTCATTTATGGCCCCTTACCTTCAGCATGTTTGCTTCCTTGCACACAAACGAGGACAAACACATCACCCAACTGAAAAAAAAAAAAAAATTTCACTTGCATCACAAATAATTTAAAATTTTTCACCACATGAAGTAAATATTTCGCAATAAAAAAAAATATAGCCCTAGGACTCGTGTGCACACCTTTTCTTCCCCACATCGCACACGCAAACAAAACTTCCAAATTATTACAAAATCACTCGATTATTATACATACATAAACACACATGTATTTTCCGAATAAGTGAGAAATGCAGGCCGATGAAAGTCAAATTTCGTTTCGGAAATTAAATCTCGCACAACTACCGACACATAACCAAACTTGCGTACATTTACATAGCATTAACCCTCTAAATAATAAACAAATGAAAGCAGAAAAAACAACATTGCTACCCACCGCGCGCGCTCCTGGCGGCGGGAGTAGGAACTACTTTGCACACAGACCGACATAGCCCCCTGCCAAAAACAGTAAAATAAATAATATATATAAGTCTTTTGGCGGGAAAAAATTTCTCAACCGCCTGGGAGCACCCTAGTGTGTGCCTGTCTTTAGGTTATGTTACTTTTAACTTCATTTTCTACAGGCAGACGCGAGGGTGCTCGCCCATTATTTTTATTTTTTTAAATTCTTTCCTACCTTTGGTGTGCCATGCAAGAATTTATCGTCAAAATGGCGGCCCCGAGTGCATATTTCTCGTCTGCACTGCTGGCTGGATGATTATGTGATGTTTTGAAGGAGGGTGTTTTTTTTTTGTTTGGATTTTGTGTGAGGGGGGGAGGGGGCTGGGCTAGCTTTTTTTTTTTTAAATTTTCTAAACATTCATCTCTTATGTAACAGTGTTCAGCATTAAAAAATTTAAAAGAAGAGGCACTTACTCATCAATTTCAAAACAGCCTATGAAGAAAAATAAAAAAAATTTAAATTCATTCCAGTTTTATACATTCATGATTTGATCACATGTATAACTTTTCTTTTTTATTACCTTATTTAATTTTATTATTATTACTACTATTGCTGCTACAACCTAGAAGATACCTCAGTGATACTAATACCTGCTGGTAAAGTTAAAGGTTTCACCTTTCTTTCTTTAAACATATCACAATACCTTTCTTGAGTTAAATATTATCTAATGGCTTTAAGAAGTTATGGTAATGTTCATCAGTTATAGAGTGTGGGTTTGTGTGTGTGTGTGAGAGTGTATTTTGAAGAGGGCTTTGGTGGTTGGGATGGTGAGGGTGGTGGGTGTTTTGTTTGGGGAGGGGGGGGGGGGGAAGTAAAAGAGTGTTCATTACACGATTTCTCCTGTTGTTTGTAACAATCACACCTGGTATAGCTATTTCGAGTGGCAAATACAAACTGCAAAAAAAAAACATCTATATCATTGCCAACGGCCATATCACGATGAACACACCGGTTCTCAAAGGTTTTTAAAAATTTCCTTTAAATAACCGCTGCAAAACATATGTAATTTTTCTGTAAATATTGTTGTGTTTGTGTTTGTAAAGTGTAACCGTAAATAATAAATGTATATTTTTTTGGCAAAGGAGCACCTGGTGCTGGCATGCCACATAATCATGAAAATGTAAAAAATTGTGTCAATGCAAAATAAAAATCTTTTGAATTTGAATTTGTCCGATCACCGAAGTTAAGCATCGTCGAGCGTGGTTAGTACTTAGATGGGTGACCGCTTGGGAACACCACGTGCCGTTGGCACTACTATTTTGCACCCTACAGAAAAAAAATTTTTTTTTAAAAATTTCAATTTTAAATTTTTTTTTCCCCCACAATCACCACATTTCCCCCCCCCCCCCTAACACACACACTCACTCTCTCTCAATCAATCAATCAATCAATCAATCAATCAATCAATCAATCACTCACTCACTCACTCACTCACTCACCCACCCAGTAGCTGTGAATCTTTGCATGTGTATACCTCATACAAAATTCAAAGTGAAAAAATAAATATATAAGTGTATATGTATGTATGTATGTATGTATGTATGTATGTATATATGTATATATATATATATATATATATATATATATATATATATATATATATATATAAACACACACACACACACCTATTTTGAAGTTTCTCTGTTTCAGTGGGCAGTTATGTATAATAATGAGAGATTCAAAAAGACGTTGATAACAATGTCATCAATGCCTGTTTAGTGTGCTCATTTGTTGGATGGTCGGCAGCAATACTAGAGGTGGTACAGCTGTAACCTGTAAAATTGTACCTGCAATGTGTTGTGTATGGAAAAAAATAAAAATTATATCATCTAAATTTTTGTTATCCAACAATAACCTTCCCATCAATGCATGATGTCACAGTAGCCATAGCTCTACTCTTTCTGCCATATAACATTGGGGGAAAAAAAAAAAAAAAGGAGCTATTAGAATAATAACAAAAGATAAAAAATCATCTAACTGCAGACCAAAATTCAAAAAACTTAAAGTCCTGACTGCCATAAATGAATACGTTCTAGAAACTTTTTATTCATTCTTAAGAAAAAGAAGAAAAAAAAAATTATTATTTTTTTTTTTTTTTTTTTTTTTTAGATATTCGCACATAGGTATAACACCAGAAATGCTAGTAAATTGAGGATAGTTGAACATAACACTAGGCGATTTGAAAATGGACTAAATTACTTGGGAGTAAAACTTTACAACTTAATATCACAGAAAATAACTAAAACAATTTACCAGTATTAAAAAAAAAAACAGTAAAAAAAATTCTTCTAGAATATCCTACCTACCCTCTGAAGCTATTCTTTAATTTGATTGATAATAGAGAAATTGAACTGTTAATTTGTTGAATGGACTTGTGATAACAGCTGCTTCATGTTTTGCATAAAGTTAAATTGTGTAACATGTTATGTATTTTTTTTTTTTGAAATTTTTTTTCTTGGTAACTTGCATCATGTAAATATTAATTGTCTGCACATACATGTTCTATATCCCGGAGCCTTGACTCCACGTGGGATCAACAGAACAAAAATACAAAAAAAAAAAAAAAATCCAGCTCACTAATCTAGGTGCATTTTGCTAACAATATTTGGAATATATATATATTTTTTTTTTGTGTAACATGCAAATTCTGTATTATTCTGCACACATTATTTATAATCTTCTATCATTTTCTTAGATAATAACTATTAATTCATAAAATAGATTGTGTGTGCATAACCTCCTGGAAACATTTGCACTTACCTCCTACTTTACTTTTTCATTTAAGCAATCCTATTCGCATGTATACACTTAGGTTGCAGCATCGAAATTGTGTAAAATTCAAAGTGTGTATTGCCTGAAAAAAAAAAAAAAAAAAGACATACCAAATATTTGCATACAGCGACACACTACATATTTGCACACAGTGGAGTTTTGCGGTAATTAACCTAGCACAATTTACCACACGCAATCACACGCCCGCGATGAGATAACACACTCGCTGTTTTCCTGTTGACCGGCACGAGGAGTAAGAAAAATTGATATTTACACGAGCACACACTCCCACACTAGTCACAACGTCGGTCATCAAGTTGTGTTGAAAATTCCTGTAGCCTCTGTTTTCCCAAATGATTTCACTTAAAATTTCATTTAACAAGACCATAAACAAATTTACAATACTAATTTCTTAAACAAACACTTCAGCGAACAAGTGACTGTCGCATTCATTACAAAGCTTACAACTTAACAGATGTTTCCGATGTGAAATAAAATAAGAAAATGTTTTACAACCAACCTAGAACATTTAGTCAAAACGTTTTTGTCCTGGTTTATGATTATTTTCCGTGACATGAATGTTTCAAAACTAATAAAAATACGAATGCAGCCAAATATAATGAAGTTAGCACATAAAAGACGACTTAAAATATTTCATTTTTCGAGAATTGGCAGAGCAAGAACGCACAGGTCCAACGGAAATTTCTTTAAAGATAAACGACCATCGGACAAAAACACCCCCTCCCCTCATCCTCAAAAATACGTGAATAATATACTTTTTCAATTATATTTTTATCGTTTTTTTTTTTTTTTTTTTTAATATACTCATTAAAACTTCAAAATAAGCAGGTACTCGTGTGTTTTTCTCTCTACAATGTACCTGATCTCGGTGCGTAAACCTACATCATTTAGAGATGGAATTAATGTACACATACAAGTAAAATTTTGTTCCATTGTAAAATTGAGAGAAAGAAGGTTTTCCAAACGCATTAAGTATGGAGACTTTAAATAAGATTACGAGCTTATAAATGTTTGCAACGAAATAAAGTGACCATGTATCTGCAATTTCAAAAATATTTTTGCTCTGCTAACCTCACATGCAAGCAAGTAAAAATAACCTCACAACTTACTTACCTCTCTCAATTTCGCAGTACCAAAACATAGAAGGGATAAATAGGATAGTTTTTATTCGAAATCCTGCAAGAGTTTTAATTTTTATTAAAATATTTCTCCAATGTAGCATGTGTGTGGAATACTTCATCAGCAACTTGCATCTGCACCTTGAGTGAATTGAAGGGCAGCCAGTTTTAAAAGCTAAACAGAAACTGCACTCTTGAGAATGCATCAGATCCAAGTGAAATGCTTGTTGTGTGTACAGTTAAAAGTTTTATTATTCACACAATGAAAATGTAAACAAAATTTACTCACAATAATAATCACATCATCCTTGGAGGTGCACGAAGAAAGCCATTCCAGGTGGCACTGAACAAGGTGATTTGCTAGTGCTTCCACAGCAAACAGCCTTCATGAAATTATCTCCACATTTTCAGCATACTATACACTAAAGTATACCTAAGTTAATTTAACCATTTTCAAGTGATTCCAGCACAAATTACGTATTTGATTCCTTGAATAACATCTGCAAATGAAAAGTTCCCTGTTTGGTGTAGCAGTAAATTTAAACAGCTCGCAGTGCAAATTAAACAGTGCAGCTGCCATAAAAAAATTACACTATTAGTGGAACTGCCCATTATGTCATCGTAGACTGCTGACATTTAGAAAACATTGAAAAATCAGTGCTAAAGAAGCCCTACATTACTTTCGCTGTCCAAAGTGCGCTGCTCCCTACGTGAGCAAGGCATCGAGAATTTTCTGAACCGTCCGCAACCAGAAAATTGGGTAACCAGATATTTAAATTTTATTTTCACTTTGCTCTTGCATTCTGTAGGATCAGTCTCGTCATGGCAGATACCGCAGCAGCGACTGCAGCACCAGCTGTTGCCCCATCACAGGCAGCTTCCCCGAAGAAAGGCAAGGCTGCGTCGAAGAAGCCACGAGCCAAGCCCGCGCACCCGCGCACATCTGAAATGGTGGCCTCTGCGATCAAGAGCCTCAAGGAAAGGGGCGGCTCATCACTGCAAGCCATCAAGAAATACGTCGCCTCTACCTACAAAGTAGATGCGGAAAAGCTGGCACCTTTCATCAAGAAATACTTGAAGGCAGCAGTGGCTAGCGGCGAGCTTGTCCAAACCAAAGGCAAGGGTGCGTCTGGCTCCTTCAAGCTGGCTTCAGGGACCACCGGTGCTCCGGACCAGCCCAAGGCTCCAAGCGGCAAGCGTGGTGCAGCTGCCCCTAAGGAAAAGAAGCGATCCGTAGCCAAGAAGGCAGCGGTGGGCAAGAAACCAGTCAAGAAGACTCCGCCTACAGCAGAAAAGAAAAAAAAGGCAGCAGCTGCAACCCCCAAGCCCAAGAAGGCACCTTCAAAGGCAAAAAAGGTGTCCAAACCTCCCACGAAGAAACCCCGTGCTCCAAAGCCAAAGAAGGTTGCCCCAAAGAGCAAGTCGCCCAAGAAAGCAGCCCCAAAGCGGAAATGAAGATGCCAGCAGGACCGCTGGCACTTTCTGTGGCACTGTACCACCTTATCGGCCCTTCTAAGGGCCAACAATACTAGTCATGAAGGTATCAGTTGTTGCAATCATTGCCTCCTATAGCCACACCTCTGCCGTTAGGTAAAATTCTGGTTAAAAAATTTCTTATGGTATTTGAAGCGGGGGAAATAAATAAATAAATAAAGAAATTTATCAATTACATTGTGTGTATAGTTTAGGTGCAAAATTATTTAAAGTTTTTAAGCAGGAAAACGTCTTACAAACATCTCACTCTTATTTCAGCATATATATATATATACACATATATACACACACACACACACACATATTTTTTTTGTAAGGATTAGGTCTCAGGGTATTAATGGTGAACTTTATGCTGCTGCTGCTGCTGCTGCTGCTGATGGTGCTGCTACTGCAGACAGGCACTGTTTGAAGAGTTTTTATTTCCTATGCAGAATACATTGCATTGTGTGCAAATCTTTTGTGTACAATATAAACAACCACCTCAAAACACAGACACTATAACTGTGTTTTTCCAAATTCTTATTAATGTAATATATTATTGGCTGGGTAAAGGTCAACGACAGCTAATAGGTACAAAAAGCCAGACAACTGTTTTCCTTTCAAATTTGACAGTTATTTTTAGCCCTAATAAGGGCTGTTTTTTTTTTTCCCCCTTGCAAAAAAAATGGCAAGGAACTCAAGCACGCTCGCCACGGATACGCCGGGCAAGCTGGATGTCCTTGGGCATGATGGTGACCCTCTTGGCGTGGATGGCGCACAAATTGGTGTCCTCGAAGAGCCCCACCAGGTAAGCCTCGCTGGCCTCCTGCAGCGCCATGACGGCCGAGCTCTGGAAGCGCAAGTCTGTCTTGAAGTCCTGGGCGATCTCTCGCACCAGGCGCTGGAAGGGCAGCTTGCGGATAAGCAGCTCGGTACTTTTCTGGTAGCGCCTGATTTCTCGCAGCGCGACAGTGCCAGGGCGGTAGCGATGTGGCTTCTTCACTCCCCCCGTGGCCGGCGCGCTCTTGCGAGCCGCCTTGGTGGCCAGCTGCTTGCGCGGCGCTTTGCCTCCAGTAGATTTACGAGCCGTCTGCTTCGTGCGCGCCATCGTGGTCCGTCTGCGCGTGCTGTAAAAATTTCAACAGTTTTGTTAAAGCTGTGGTGCACTGCGATTGGCCCGGCATCTCCATTGGCTGGCGAGAACAGCCAATCACAGCACAGAAGTCGATCCATAGAAACTAACGACAGAGGCGGCCGAGCAGCCACTTCCATCACAGCTACCGAGTCGAGAGCATCGTCGGAGTGCGGCCCTGCCTCCTCTCTGCGCATCGCTTCGATTCTTAGCTCGCGGACACAAGAGTGACAGCCGGCCTGAGGGAAGTTATAAATCCCGAACGGCCACCTCGAGCCTAGCCCGTTTGGGTCAGCGGCGAGTCCTCTTACAGCGTAATAGATTTACAACACTTTCTTCAGACTGCCCCTAAAGAACACCGAACACAGGACACACCCGTGGCTTCCTGCCCCTCCCGCGACCGGGCCTTAGGGCCGGCCCTGAGGGGGGTTGGCGGAATGAGCGAGCAGGGACCCCCAGCCAAGTCCATGCCAGACAAAACACCACCCGGCGCAGCCTATCCTGGCGGCAGTTTTCAGTCCGTTAGGCACGGCACCATAAATTTAATCGTTTCCTCCCAGGACAACACGGACGCAACCATGGACACAGGCACATACCCCGACTCAGACTGCGATTCTGTTACCTCCAGGACCTCGGTTAATTCCATGACAGTATCAGCGGAATTGTACGCAGCATTTTTACGAGACAGTGCAAGGATGGACAGGGAGCACCCCGAGAATACCCAAGGATGGCAACACGAAACCAAAAGACAACGGAAAATTCCGCAGGCGACCACGCCGCGGCCCCTTGCGGTCTCGAACCGTTACGAGCCGCTCGCTGACACAGCGGGCCCCCCCTCCACCCCCACGGCAGGGTCAGCTCTAGATTCAACATCTCCCGCAACTCAGTCCACACACGGCGCTACTACACGTGAGCCTGCATCCGCAGTTGCGACCGCACAGAATTTTTCATCACCGAACATTGCAGGCCCCACAGGCACACAGGGCACAGCAGCACAGCCTGCCACCCCGCGCGCCAAGCGAATTAACAAGCACGCTCTGAGGCTGGTAGTACCTGATACCAGTCTTTACAACCAGCTCGTCACTCGCGTGCGAGCCTTGGCCCCTGGCGGCGCACAACTAGCCCTTGTGCGGGAGGGGCTTCAGATCGCGTGCGAGACCGAGCAGGCATACCACCTGATTAAACAGTATCTTGAATCGGCCCCTATACCATTCTACACCTTCAGCACGGCCTCAGAGCTGCCACAAAAAGTGGTAATTAAAATGCCAAAGCAGACTCCCACAGCCGCAATCAAAGAGGACCTCGAGGCGCGCGGGTATTCAGTCCTGGACGTTTACCAATTCAAGGCACGAACCACTGACCCTGTCGACCCAACTCACTCCTGGGAGGAGCCCCTTCCCCGCTTCTGCGTAACGGCTAGCAAGAACGACACCCTGCCGCCTCTCACGACACTATCTGTGATCAACATGACGAGAGTAGTCGTTACTCAGTATAAAAAACGAGTATCTGATGTCGCCCAGTGCAAAAACTGCTGGCAGTTTTCGCACACCAAAAACTTCTGCCGCCTGGCGACACGTTGTCAACACTGCGCCGGGCCCCATACTCACGCCGCCTGTCCACATCTCGATAAAAACCCTAATTGCGCAAATTGCAAAGGGAAAGGTATTCATGAGGGAAATTCAAAACTCTGCCCAATATACCTCAACCTAGTCCAGGCCAGACAGGATTCCGCAAACTTGCGAGTTGAAAAACTAAAACAGAATGTCCCTCAAGTCTCGCCAGCCAGCTTCCCATTCCTCTCGACAGCTCCACCTTCAAGACCAGTTCAGACCACATTCTCCTACGCACAGGCGGCTAAAAACAGCACAAAATCTGGCGATCCCGCAGCTCGCCTCTCCAATCCCCGCCCCACCCCCGATCCATCCTCTCGCGACGACTGTAGTGGCATCCCGTCTGCACTTTCTGACCTTCAGGACCTACTAAAATTCCTCCGAGAAACCAACTTTGCCTCCTTCATGTCACACCTCAAACCATACATGCTCCTCGCCAATACAGTCTCCGATCCTTCTATGAAAACCCTCCTGCTCGTTCAGGCCCTGACGACCTTCACGGGCTGCGAATAAGGTCGCAATTGCCAGGACAACACCAAAACTACCTGTCCCCAAGCCACGGGAATCCAGCATCGCGTGTTAAACTCACAGCAAACACCGCGGCCGGCCCGCAGAGCGGACTGCGCTGTGATTGGCTAGAGCCAAATACCACCAGCCAACCAGAGCGAAGCACCGACTTCGCCACTATCAGCCAGTTTTTTCACCACAATACTCGCGGTATTTTTCTCGTACCAACACATAAATAACCAAATAAATTCATACACAACCAATTAATAAAATTAAAATTAATATTATTAAATTCCGCAAAAGTTTAAAAAAAAAAAAAAATAAATAAAATCTAAGCAGAGAAAAACTGTGCAAATAATTGGCCAGAGCCAATGTCCCTACACAACGAACGAAGCACCGACCTCGTCACAGCCAAGCCATGAAATTAATTTAAAGCCAACACCAATTAATTAATTAATTATTAATTAATTAATTAATTCATTACTTGCTCATTATTTATTTTGGAGACCAGGACGCATTCCCCGACCACCGACTAGCTTGAAAATAACACTTTCGGCCTAATGTTTAAATTCACCCATTCTATTAAAATAAAGACCCACGATTTTTCTAAATTACCGACCGTCTTAGGGCAAATGCGCAGGGGGGGTAAACCTGCGTTCGACCTCATCCTTAGTGGGCAAAGGGGGGTAGAAAACCAAAAGGAAACCCGGGGGAAAAATGGCAACATTTTTCCTCTGTATCGAAGACCAGCTGGGAGTGTGCTCGCTTCCAGCAACCATCACAAACTTGACAAGAGGGGGAGGGGGTTCATTCCTTCTTCCTCCTCACAAAAATGTATGATGACAAAAAGGGAGGACAAGAGCCCCTAAAAAGGCTTGTACCTCCCCCGCGCTGAGGGGCTTCGCCCCAGTGATGAAAAGCGGCGGCCGAGCAGCACATTCAGATCACTTTCAGTTCCGCTCCTAGCTTCGTTCGGAGATGATGTAGTCCTGCTGCTCATCCTGAAAGTAGTCAGAATAGTCCAGAATTCCGCCCCCAGTTTTGAACGACCGCGTCGTGCGACGGATAGGTTTTAAATTGAGTGTGTGACACCCAGAGGCGCAGCGTCTCGCTGCCTAGCCGCGGCCCTGGCTAACTCAGTCCCAGGGTCGTAGGTCAGTGGGTGCTCCACTCCCTTCCTTTGCTAGGCGATCGTAATAAATCCTGTAGGAATAATTATTATTGTTATTTAATTAGCTAACATGGCGACCTCGAGTGACGTAGAATTCCGCGAAACCTCTTCTCTTGAACAAGGTGTTCTCAAGAGAAAGAGTAGCGACGAACACATCAGAGTCACAAAAATTCAGTCCCTGAATCACCATGTCACAGGTGATGTGACAACAGGCAGCCAGACACCAGGCAGCTCGCCTCCATGCAGTCAGATACCGCCGGGCGTGGCGCAGGATCACCCAGCCCTGACAGACACCTCCACTGCACAACAGGGCGCGAATCCCTTTCGCACTGCCCCAATCACAGTCACCCACACAGCCGCGCTGCCATATGAGCGGCTGTACGACCAGTTCAACAGGCTAGGATTAATTTTCTCAGCGAAAAACACCAACAGGGGGACACTGTACTATTTCACCAATGTGCAGCAGTACCATGCAGCCATTAAAGTACTTGATGAACTAAAGGCCGAGTATTTTATTACACGCGTGCAGGCAGACAAACCGTTGAAATATGTGCTTAAGGACATCCCAGGGGGAACTAGCACTGCCAGAATTACCCAGGACCTACTGGCTCAAAACATACCAGTACTATCAGTCTACCAAATGTACGACTGGACTCGTCGTCCAATAAACATGTACCAACTAGATGTACCGCAGGGCAGCGAGTCATTAATGAGTACATTGACCACTGTCATTGGACTCAGAGTGAGGCTGGTGGACTACCGATATAAAAATACACCACTCCAGTGTACGAATTGCTGTCTTCTTGGGCATATAGCAAAACAATGCCGCAAACAGCCAGTGTGCCCGCAATGTGCCGGCCCACACAAACTACAGGAGGACTGTCCCCGCCCGCCACACTGTGCCAGATGTAACATGGCACATAATGCCAGATACATGGGCTGCCCCGATTACCAACGGGAGCTGCAGAGGCGCCGTCCTAGGGGGCAGCAGCAGCAGCAGCAGCACCAGCAGCAGCAGCACCAACAATGGACCCGGCGTCCAAATAGACGCCCTCAGTGGCAGACACAACATGCCGAGGACCGTGCACCTGCCTACCAGCAAACGGAGTCACAAACCCAACCCGCCAACGTGGCTCATGAGCCAGGGTGGAATGTGGTCACATCACGGCGTAAACAAAACCCGCAATACAACACCCGACCACAAGGAGGGCAAACCTCTGGCTACAGAGATGACTGGGACCCTCGCAGCGATAACAGGTACCAGGCCCTGAAACAGGACTTCCCGGAACTATGGGAGCCAACACAGTGGGAGCGTCGAAAGGCAGCTCGCCAAAGTCAACAGGCTGGTACACCCCGCAGTACAGGAAACCAGCATGCACAGCGCCAGCCACGTCAGGCCAGACCAGTTGCCCAACCATCAAGCCAGGCAGGAAGGCTGCGCCACCGCTCTGCTCCAGCAGAAAATAATATACAACAACCAATGCAACAGGCTTGCGTGCAGTCGCCAGTTATTTCCACACCGGCTCCTAAGGTGCCTGTCACCCACAACGAACCAGCTACAACTGTCGTGGTACAGCCAAATTCAGCAGCAATCAGGCCAGCAGCCCCCATTGTGGCACGCAGCATGCCATTGCCACAACCTCCAGTACACATCACACCAGAGAGGATAGCCACAAATTATCGAGACTGCCAAGTCCTTCAAGGCACTCTCACGAAAGTAGCAGGTGCACACCCTGCTGTCATGGAAATTGCGCAAAAACTTTGCAACCTACTAACGGCCTGGCTTGACACTTCAGTCGCGGCGGACCGCAGAATTCACCTCGCCGTGGACCTAATTATGGCCATGGCACCAGTCGCACCTGCTCCTCAAGATGGAGCACAATAATAATTTAACATTAAAGACGATCGCCACCTGGAATGCACGCAGTGTGCGAAACAAAACGCCTGAACTTCAGGAATTTCTGCGAGAGCATGATGTCCAGATACTAGCACTAACAGAAACCCATCTTTCGTCAACTGAAAAATTATTCCTACCTGGGTACATCATCCACAGAAAGGACAGGGACAACCAGGGTGGAGGGGTTGCCTTGGCTGTCCGCACCAATCTAATACACCATGAAGTACAACTTCCTGACTTAGGCCGCATAGAGGCAGTAGCAATCTCTATATCACTTAAAGGCAAGAAATGTACTATCATTTCAGCCTACGCTCCCCCAGGACGCTCAATCACAGCTGAAAACCTCCAAATCCTAGCCACTTGCACCTCTTCCTTCCTCCTACTAGGTGATTTAAATGCAAAACACCCTGCGTGGAACTGCGCCCGAACTACAAGTAATGGCAGAGTGCTGTTTGCACACCAGCAGCTACACCAATACATGGTCTGCGCTCCCTACCATCCTACCCGCTATCCTGAAAATCCCAGGCAATATCCTGATATCCTAGATTTCACCATTTATTATAACACAAATTTCATCTACGAACTTGAAGTAATCCACGAGCTGCACTCAGACCATCTACCAGTCATTGCTACACTTGAAGATGTTTACACAAAAACCGCCCAAACCAAACGCACCTATAATTTCCGCAAAGCAGACTGGCCGCGACTCAACTCCTTTATAGAAAATAACCTATTCCCTGTTCCTACCATTACAGTGGCTGCGGACTTGCAGCAGTACTCTGCCAAATTATCTAGGACCCTATCCCAAGCAATAAATACTTTTATTCCAACCACGAAAAAGAAAGTGGATGCTACTGCCCTCCCCCCGCAACTAAAACAGCTAATCACAGCCAAAAACCAGGCGAAGCGCCGATGGCAACGCAACAGATGCCCAGCGCTCAAGAAGGTATACACCGACCTGTACAATGAATTTCAAGCCAAACTTAGTGTACATCGAGCCACTCAATGGGATGCGAAAGTGCAACAGCTCTCTACAGCCAACAACACACTCTGGAAAGTGGCGAAAAACCTGTCCTCCAAGCCCACAATTATCCCGCCTATCCAACTTCCTACTGGAAACATGGCTTTCTCGCCTAAAGATAAAGCTACAGTACTTGCTGACTGCCAAGAACAGGCCTTCCAACCCAACATCCTACCAAACAATCCCCCCCACTCCCTCCTAATAACGGAGCAAGTAGCGGCCATGCGACTTACACCTGCAACCTCAGAACCCCTTCTAACGACAGAAGCGGAAGTCAGAAGAATCATAAAATCTCTGAAGACTAATAAAGCTCCAGGAACAGATAAAATCCCTTCCCTTGTCCTAAAACACCTCAAAATCCCAGCTCTTCAAGCAATAGCAGCCTGCATAAATGGCATCCTTCTCACCAACTCCTGGCCTAACAATTGGAAGGAGGCAAAAATCATTCTGCTTCCCAAGCCTGGCAAAAATCCGCAACTCCCGTCCAGCTACCGACCAATAAGCCTGCTCAACACCATCTCGAAAGTAGCTGAGAAAATAATAGCACGCCGCATCCAATTACACCTGGAAGAGCAACAAGTGCTCCCAGACTATCAATTTGGCTTTAGAGCTCGCCACTCCACCACTCAACAGCTCGTTAGAATAGTTGAGCATATAACACAGGCCTTTGACTGGCGCCACTACACCGCGGCAGTCTTCCTCGATATCGAAAAGGCCTTCGATCGTGTCTGGCATGACGGACTTTTATACAAACTCCAAGCCATAAAACTCCCAGATACGTATATAAAAACCTTGGACGCATACCTAAGTAAACGATCTTTTCGTGCAAGCATCCCAGGAGCCACATCTACTCCACGTAAAATATTAGCTGGTGTACCACAAGGCAGTGTACTTGGCCCCATGCTCTTCAATATATATGTCTCTGACTTACCGAAACTGCCCAGAGCCAACATCGCGTGTTTTGCGGATGACACCATGTTGTATGCTAGTTCAACTCAATCGCAACAAGCAGTCAGGCGCCTACAAGAATCACTGAATCTGTTAGAATCGTGGTTTACAGATTGGAGAACAGCTATCAATGTCGACAAATGTGAGGCGATCGTCTTTACACGCCGGAAGGTACCGGCAAACCTACCTCAGCTACGCCTCTTTAACAACAATATACACTACAAAACCTGTGTCAAATACCTGGGAGTCCACATGGATAAAAGCCTAACTTGGAGCAAACAGGTATCGAATAAACAAGCACTCGCGAATGCAAGACTGGCAACTTTATATCCTCTCTTAAACCACAAGGGAAGTCTAAGCATTAAAAATAGCAAATTACTGTACACAGCCTGCGTGAAACCCATCATGACCTATGCGGCTCCAGCGTGGGGCTACGCAGCGAAAACGCACTTAAATAAACTGCAGGTGGTGCAGAATAAGGCTCTTAGAAAAATCGCGCATGTGCCTAACTATGCTCCCATGAAGAGAGTACACACAGAGATTCGCATAGACACCATGCACGAACAGTTTATTAAACAAGCTGTAGCCTTTTATAAAACAGTGGAATCACACACAAATCCCCTAATAAACAGGCTAGGTCGTTATCACCCAGAAGATGTACGAAAATACAAAAGGCCAAAGCATATTCTATGCGAGAAACCGCCCTGAACGAGTCGAAAAATCACC
>NW_026962503.1:230000-242500 GCF_032445375.1 Bacillus rossius redtenbacheri | reverse complement strand
TAAAACCTATTTGTTGATTGGGGAGAAGCTTTTCCTTGTTTACAATTTTTTGCATCCTTTTGCAAATAATTTTCTCGAAAATTTTAGCCATGGTGTTTAAGAGACTGATAGGCCTTCGATTTTGAGGGAATTTAGCATCTTTCCCGGGTTTTGGCAATGTAATAATTTTTGCCATTTTCCATGCCTGTGGGAAAATTGAATTTTGTAATATGTTATTATATATGGATAGAAGGTGTAATCTTGCATTTAGAGGAAGATTTTTTATGGCTTCATTAGTTATCTTGTCCGGTCCTGGTGCTTTGTTTTTTGGGAGTGCTTTAATTACTTGATTTAGTTCCTTTAATGTTATGTCTTGTACAGTTTCATCTCCCTTTTTGTTTTTCTCTGCCTGGATGAGACGTTTTGAGGCTCTTAACTGGTCCTCATCAATGAGTGGGTAGTTTGGCTCAAATTGTTTTTCCAAAGCGTCTGCAATTGAGTCGGCCTTATCTTGAGCTGAGTAAACAATGCCCCGTTCTCCATGTATTATGGGGGTGTAGGTTTTAATCTTTTTACCTGCAAGTCTGCAGTTCAGCTTCCAAATGTTATTTCTATCTTTTACAGCTTGTTGGATAGCTGTGTCCCATGATTTAAGTTTTTTGGTCATGACCTTAGCTTTTATTTCCTGATTTAATTCCTGAAGTATTTGCGCTGTTAGTGCATCCCGTTGTGCTTGAAAGTTTTTCCTGACATTGTTTCTTCGTTTGATTAGCTCGTCCAGCTCAGGGTCATTTTGGAATTTCTTGGGAGCAACTTGTGTAACAGTGGTGGCATTTTTGATGTGTTGTTGTATTGTATCTGTTATTAATTTTACTTCTGTGTCTATGTCTTCAGGTGGGAGAAGGTGAACTTCAGGGTATGCTTGTATGTCGGCCTTAAATTTAGTCCAGTCTGTACTGATAATTTTTCTGTGTAATTTACTGTTTTTGGTTGGTATCGACACTGTGGCAATTACCGGCATATGATCAGAAGAGAGTTCTTGAACCACCTCCATTGAAGTGACCATTTGTGTGTTGGTGACTATGATATCCAGAATGTCTGGAAGAAAATTTGAGTTTCTATGGTAGAATGTTGGTTCTGTTGGGGCTCTGATTGTTAAGTCGTAACTTTCTGCTAATTGCTCCAGTTTTCTGCCATTATTATTATACTGTCTATTTCCCCAAGCCGGTGATTTGGAGTTGAAATCTCCCCCAATTATACATAAGGGTGCCTGTGCTATAATATGATCAATTGTTTCTAAAAGTTCTTTGTTTTTTGGAGTGCTGTAGATCGCAGAGATAATGATGTCACCTGCATTTGATGGAAGAATTATGTTGGTAGTTTCATTTTTGTGACCTATTGGCATGTGTGCTATACTCTTCTTGATTAGGATTGCAGTACCTCCTCCTAATGCCTGTTGTCTGTCCGTTCTGTATATGATGTAATCTGGTATCGAAAATCTCCAATTTGGTTTAAGTTTGGTTTCTGATATTAGTGCAATGTCTATTTCTTCTTTAATTAGGAAGTGAGTGAGTTCGTACTCTTTATTCCTTATGCCATCGGCATTCCAAATTAGAATTTTTAGAATGTTTTGTGCATTACGATTAGGCTCTGTCATGCTGGTTTTTCTTTGTGGTGTGCTTGTAGGTCTTTTGTCTTGAACTTTGTGGTCTAGTTTTATGCTCATGCTCCTCCTCACTAGAGGTGTCGGTGTATGATTCTATGTCCGAGTGAACTTTGGCCATTTTTGATGTTAGTGTCTTGTCATCTGTGTTCTTGTGAGCAGTCAATAACTTGTTTTGTTTGTTATTACAGTTTCCATCTGTCAGGTTTTGTTCTTGTTTTGCCATTGTTTTTCTTGTTCCTGCCTGTGGGTATTCTGGTTGAACGATTAATGTAAGTAGCCCTTCCAAGATGGCTTGTTTCCTTTCCTTAGAGGTCTGACATTTTTCTGCTTGCCTCTTGATTTGCAGTATATCTTGTATGGCTTGCTGGAATTCCTCGGATGCCATGAATCCTACTGCTTCCTTGACTTGTGCTATAAATTTTGATCCCTTTCCTAAAACTTCTATGTCGTTCTCTTGACTTGCTGTATTGTTGTTATTTAATTCCTCTGCATTTCTATATTCTGTGATGTTACCTTGTTTGCCAGGATCTATTTTTTCTGTGATGGATCTATCCTGGTTGGGGTACATGTCCTTGTTGGTATTTTCACCTCCCTTTCCTTCTGTGGTCTGGAGTTGTCTGTTCTTTTCCGCCCAATTTAGGTTAAGTGTGGGGAAATTCTTCATAGAAATATCTGGAGCCCTAGGTTGCCTGTCCATGTTTGCCTGTGGAAAATTGTGTTGTCGTCCTTGCACTTTGTTGAGGAGTGCAGTCTGTTTTTCCTTGCGTATGGGGCAGGAAGAGTCATTTGCCGCGTGGTTTCCCTCACAGTTTGCACACTTAAATTCCATTTTATTAGCTTTACAATCCTTGGTGTGATGGTTTCCTGCACATCTAACACATACTTCCCTTTGACAGCATTCTTGACTGTGGTGTCCATATTGCTGGCATTTGTAGCATTGCAACAACTTCATTTGCCTGCGAAAGGGCTCAATGTTAACTCTGACACCTTGGAGTGAGGTTATGTTGTTGAGTTTTTCCTTCTGATTGAGGGGAATTTCCACTTTATAGATAGGGTATTTGACCCTTGTTGTCGCATTGGAAAATTGTGTTACAGTTGTAACATTGAAATCATGTTCCATAAGCAGCTCTTTGACTTCGTCAGCTGCTACAGTCGGGTGAAAACCTCTCAACACTGCAGTGAACGAGTTTGTTTTTTGCTGTCGAAAGGAGTAATGAGGGACATCTTTTAGTATGTCTCTGCAGATGTTATGGATTTCCATTGTTGGACAAAGTATCTTTCCACCCTCCCTGATATATATTAATTGCATATCTTTATGTAGCATCGCTATTTTTTTGGCATATCGCTTGAACATGTCAAGAGATGTAACAATAATGGGAGGGGGTTTCCTTGGCCGTGGTGGCTCAATCACCTCTGGTTCCATGCCTGGATTATTGATTATTATCACTTCAGGAGTTAAGGGGTTTACCCTAGATGGTTCCTTGTCATGTCCTGCACCCTTCCTGAGACCCTCAGAGTGCGGGAGGGCTATTCCCCCGGAGGGTGTGACATCAGGAAAGGGGCCTGCCACAGACTGCTGTACGTCTGTACAGACTCGCCCTGAATGATGTTGTCCGCTTGGCCCAGTCGCTGACCTTGATGCGGCTAGGCCGTGGGGGTCTGACCCCGACTGGGTTTCCACGGGTGTTGTGTTTGAGGCAGCTCCCTTCGTTGGCACCGTTAGGTCTCCCGGGGCTGTTTCAGTTGCCTTGAATGCGTAAACCAAGTGTGGGGATTTAAAATTGTCCCTGACTTCACTGTTTGGGGTTCTCAGCTCACTGTCCGAGAGATGCACTGCTCGTTTATTCCTTTCCACTCTGATTGGAGTACTTGTAGGTACAGAGCTGATTGTAGCCTTTGAATCTTGCTGTGGCTGGTACGATGGTATGTAATCGTCGCTGTTGTCGTCGCTGGGAAGTGTTTCGCCGTTTTTGCCCTTGTTGCCATTGTTGACTTTGTTGCCTGTGGTGTTTGACTTTTCTGTCATGATGGTCTCCAGTTCTTGTCGAGCAGTATGTTCGTGTTTACCTCTTAAATCTTCTGCTTCGGTATTACTACTGAAGCTTACCTGATTTTCTTCATTGTTGCAAAATTTCTCTTGCTTATTCTTCTTTTTACCCATTTTTTTGAGTGCAGAAACCTGTTTTGTCGAAAACTCCTGTTTATTTAATGATTTGTTCACATCCATTGTGTTGTCTCCTCCAAATTCTTCATTGGCTTAAAATTTTTACAAAACATTAAATTTATCTGCCTTTCAATTCACTATTAAATACTCTCCTTCTTCTATTATCAACCGCTCGGCCGAAAGTAGAAAAAGTCGAAAGTAGAAAAGTGAAAGTAAAAAAAGTCGAAAGTCGAAAGTGGCGCCCCGGCCGCTGGAAATTACTTTTGTTACACGTCCCTCCGCGGAGCGCGACCAATCACGAGCCGCGGAGCGCTCCGATTGGTCGCGCAACAAGAAGCCAAGAAAACTTTTCACGAAAAAAATTCAGTTCCCGTCTCACTCATCTAGCGACAGCGGCACAGCTCAGACCTACGATGCCCCCCAAGACGAGCGGTAAGGCAGCCAAAAAGGCGGGCAAGGCCCAGAAAAACATCTCGAAGGGCGACAAGAAAAAGAAGCGCAAGAGGAAGGAAAGCTACGCAATCTACATCTACAAAGTGTTGAAGCAAGTTCATCCGGACACTGGCATATCATCTAAGGCCATGAGCATCATGAACAGTTTCGTGAACGACATTTTCGAGCGCATCGCGGCAGAGGCCAGCCGCCTCGCCCACTACAACAAGCGCTCCACCATCACCAGCCGCGAGATACAGACGGCCGTGAGACTGCTGCTGCCCGGGGAGCTGGCCAAGCACGCTGTCAGCGAGGGCACCAAGGCTGTCACCAAATACACCAGCTCCAAGTGAGCAGGTCTGGTGTGCACATGCTTACATAAACGGTCCTTTTCAGGACCAAGAACATGATCATGAAAGGAAATGCTTCTGCTGCTGTTCTACAATTCCCTCAATCCCTATGATAGTAAATGTAAGCTTAACCAAGGCAGAAATATTTTCATTAAAAAAAGTCTTTAAGACGCATGGTTTACTGGCTGAGATATATATATATATATTTTTTTTTTTTTGCTTACTTCTGTGGTCATTAGTACATTGCTACAAATATATTTATATATATAAAAAAATAAATAAAAAAATCCTTTCTATTTAATTTAGTTAGATCATATATCAATATTAATGGCAAAGACCAGTTGCATCGATTCACTTTGAAAATAATTCCATTTGTGCTAAAACTGGACACAGTAAAAAAAAAAAAAAAAAAAAAAAAAACTGAAAAAAAAAAATATATATACACACACACACACACATAATTCGAATTCATATTATGCTTAACTGCGTTTGAATTTGCAATCATGCACAAGATGTTTTGTACTTCGAAGTAAAAACAACATAATGTACTATTTAACTACCCACAGTACAAATGGATCCAAAAAAAAAGTGAATTTTCATGCAGACGAAAATGCTTACATTTATTCTATTTATATTAAGTACCCATTACTAACAGCTTATACTGGGTGGAATACAACAGTTGACATGATTTTACTTATATGGCAATTTAATATTTAACCAAAATTAATGGTAAACTAATATTTTAAAGTGTCATTTATGGCCCCTTACCTTCAGCATGTTTGCTTCCTTGCACACAAACGAGGACAAACACATCACCCAACTGAAAAAAAAAAAAAAATTTCACTTGCATCACAAATAATTTAAAATTTTTCACCACATGAAGTAAATATTTCGCAATAAAAAAAAATATAGCCCTAGGACTCGTGTGCACACCTTTTCTTCCCCACATCGCACACGCAAACAAAACTTCCAAATTATTACAAAATCACTCGATTATTATACATACATAAACACACATGTATTTTCCGAATAAGTGAGAAATGCAGGCCGATGAAAGTCAAATTTCGTTTCGGAAATTAAATCTCGCACAACTACCGACACATAACCAAACTTGCGTACATTTACATAGCATTAACCCTCTAAATAATAAACAAATGAAAGCAGAAAAAACAACATCGCTACCCACCGCGCGCGCTCCTGGCGGCGGGAGTAGGAACTACTTTGCACACAGACCGACATAGCCCCCTGCCAAAAACAGTAAAATAAATAATATATATAAGTCTTTTGGCGGGAAAAAATTTCTCAACCGCCTGGGAGCACCCTAGTGTGTGCCTGTCTTTAGGTTATGTTACTTTTAACTTCATTTTCTACAGGCAGACGCGAGGGTGCTCGCCCATTATTTTTATTTTTTTAAATTCTTTCCTACCTTTGGTGTGCCATGCAAGAATTTATCGTCAAAATGGCGGCCCCGAGTGCAAATTTCTCGTCTGCACTGCTGGCTGGATGATTATGTGATGTTTTGAAGGAGGGTGTTTTTTTTTTGTTTGGATTTTGTGTGAGGGGGGGAGGGGGCTGGGCTAGCTTTTTTTTTTTTAAATTTTCTAAACATTCATCTCTTATGTAACAGTGTTCAGCATTAAAAAATTTAAAAGAAGAGGCACTTACTCATCAATTTCAAAACAGCCTATGAAGAAAAATAAAAAAAATTTAAATTCATTCCAGTTTTATACATTCATGATTTGATCACATGTATAACTTTTCTTTTTTATTACCTTATTTAATTTTATTATTATTACTACTATTGCTGCTACAACCTAGAAGATACCTCAGTGATACTAATACCTGCTGGTAAAGTTAAAGGTTTCACCTTTCTTTCTTTAAACATATCACAATACCTTTCTTGAGTTAAATATTATCTAATGGCTTTAAGAAGTTATGGTAATGTTCATCAGTTATAGAGTGTGGGTTTGTGTGTGTGTGTGAGAGTGTATTTTGAAGAGGGCTTTGGTGGTTGGGATGGTGAGGGTGGTGGGTGTTGTGTGTGGGGAGGGGGGGGGGGGAAGTAAAAGAGTGTTCATTACACGATTTCTCCTGTTGTTTGTAACAATCACACCTGGTATAGCTATTTCGAGTGGCAAATACAAACTGCAAAAAAAAACATCTATATCATTGCCAACGGCCATATCACGATGAACACACCGGTTCTCGTCCGATCACCGAAGTTAAGCATCGTCGAGCGTGGTTAGTACTTAGATGGGTGACCGCTTGGGAACACCACGTGCCGTTGGCACTACTATTTTGCACCCTACAGAAAAAAATTTTTTTTTTAAAAATTTCAATTTTAAATTTTTTTTTCCCCCACAATCACCACATTTCCCCCCCCCCCCCCTAACACACACACTCACTCTCTCTCAATCAATCAATCAATCAATCAATCAATCAATCAATCAATCAATCACTCACTCACTCACTCACTCACTCACCCACCCAGTAGCTGTGAATCTTTGCATGTGTATACCTCATACAAAATTCAAAGTGAAAAAATAAATATATAAGTGTATATGTATGTATGTATGTATGTATGTATGTATATATGTATATATATATATATATATATATATATATATATATATATATATATATATAAACACACACACACACACCTATTTTGAAGTTTCTCTGTTTCAGTGGGCAGTTATGTATAATAATGAGAGATTCAAAAAGACGTTGATAACAATGTCATCAATGCCTGTTTAGTGTGCTCATTTGTTGGATGGTCGGCAGCAATACTAGAGGTGGTACAGCTGTAACCTGTAAAATTGTACCTGCAATGTGTTGTGTATGGAAAAAAATAAAAATTATATCATCTAAATTTTTGTTATCCAACAATAACCTTCCCATCAATGCATGATGTCACAGTAGCCATAGCTCTACTCTTTCTGCCATATAACATTGGGGGAAAAAAAAAAAAAAAGGAGCTATTAGAATAATAACAAAAGATAAAAAATTATCTAACTGCAGACCAAAATTCAAAAAACTTAAAGTCCTGACTGCCATAAATGAATACGTTCTAGAAACTTTTTATTCATTCTTAAGAAAAAGAAGAAAAAAAAAATTATTATTTTTTTTTTTTTTAGATATTCGCACATAGGTATAACACCAGAAATGCTAGTAAATTGAGGATAGTTGAACATAACACTAGGCGATTTGAAAATGGACTAAATTACTTGGGAGTAAAACTTTACAACTTAATATCACAGAAAATAACTAAAACAATTTACCAGTATTAAAAAAAAAAACAGTAAAAAAAATTCTTCTAGAATATCCTACCTACCCTCTGAAGCTATTCTTTAATTTGATTGATAATAGAGAAATTGAACTGTTAATTTGTTGAATGGACTTGTGATAACAGCTGCTTCATGTTTTGCATAAAGTTAAATTGTGTAACATGTTATGTATTTTTTTTTTTTGAAATTTTTTTTCTTGGTAACTTGCATCATGTAAATATTAATTGTCTGCACATACATGTTCTATATCCCGGAGCCTTGACTCCACGTGGGATCAACAGAACAAAAATACAAAAAAAAAAAAAAAATCCAGCTCACTAATCTAGGTGCATTTTGCTAACAATATTTGGAATATATATATATTTTTTTTTTGTGTAACATGCAAATTCTGTATTATTCTGCACACATTATTTATAATCTTCTATCATTTTCTTAGATAATAACTATTAATTCATAAAATAGATTGTGTGTGCATAACCTCCTGGAAACATTTGCACTTACCTCCTACTTTACTTTTTCATTTAAGCAATCCTATTCGCATGTATACACTTAGGTTGCAGCATCGAAATTGTGTAAAATTCAAAGTGTGTATTGCCTGAAAAAAAAAAAAAAAAAAGACATACCAAATATTTGCATACAGCGACACACTACATATTTGCACACAGTGGAGTTTTGCGGTAATTAACCTAGCACAATTTACCACACGCAATCACACGCCCGCGATGAGATAACACACTCGCTGTTTTCCTGTTGACCGGCACGAGGAGTAAGAAAAATTGATATTTACACGAGCACACACTCCCACACTAGTCACAACGTCGGTCATCAAGTTGTGTTGAAAATTCCTGTAGCCTCTGTTTTCCCAAATGATTTCACTTAAAATTTCATTTAACAAGACCATAAACAAATTTACAATACTAATTTCTTAAACAAACACTTCAGCGAACAAGTGACTGTCGCATTCATTACAAAGCTTACAACTTAACAGATGTTTCCGATGTGAAATAAAATAAGAAAATGTTTTACAACCAACCTAGAACATTTAGTCAAAACGTTTTTGTCCTGGTTTATGATTATTTTCCGTGACATGAATGTTTCAAAACTAATAAAAATACGAATGCAGCCAAATATAATGAAGTTAGCACATAAAAGACGACTTAAAATATTTCATTTTTCGAGAATTGGCAGAGCAAGAACGCACAGGTCCAACGGAAATTTCTTTAAAGATAAACGACCATCGGACAAAAACACCCCCTCCCCTCATCCTCAAAAATACGTGAATAATATACTTTTTCAATTATATTTTTATCGTTTTTTTTTTTTTTTTTTTTAATATACTCATTAAAACTTCAAAATAAGCAGGTACTCGTGTGTTTTTCTCTCTACAATGTACCTGATCTCGGTGCGTAAACCTACATCATTTAGAGATGGAATTAATGTACACATACAAGTAAAATTTTGTTCCATTGTAAAATTGAGAGAAAGAAGGTTTTCCAAACGCATTAAGTATGGAGACTTTAAATAAGATTACGAGCTTATAAATGTTTGCAACGAAATAAAGTGACCATGTATCTGCAATTTCAAAAATATTTTTGCTCTGCTAACCTCACATGCAAGCAAGTAAAAATAACCTCACAACTTACTTACCTCTCTCAATTTCGCAGTACCAAAACATAGAAGGGATAAATAGGATAGTTTTTATTCGAAATCCTGCAAGAGTTTTAATTTTTATTAAAATATTTCTCCAATGTAGCATGTGTGTGGAATACTTCATCAGCAACTTGCATCTGCACCTTGAGTGAATTGAAGGGCAGCCAGTTTTAAAAGCTAAACAGAAACTGCACTCTTGAGAATGCATCAGATCCAAGTGAAATGCTTGTTGTGTGTACAGTTAAAAGTTTTATTATTCACACAATGAAAATGTAAACAAAATTTACTCACAATAATAATCACATCATCCTTGGAGGTGCACGAAGAAAGCCATTCCAGGTGGCACTGAACAAGGTGATTTGCTAGTGCTTCCACAGCAAACAGCCTTCATGAAATTATCTCCACATTTTCAGCATACTATACACTAAAGTATACCTAAGTTAATTTAACCATTTTCAAGTGATTCCAGCACAAATTACGTATTTGATTCCTTGAATAACATCTGCAAATGAAAAGTTCCCTGTTTGGTGTAGCAGTAAATTTAAACAGCTCGCAGTGCAAATTAAACAGTGCAGCTGCCATAAAAAAATTACACTATTAGTGGAACTGCCCATTATGTCATCGTAGACTGCTGACATTTAGAAAACATTGAAAAATCAGTGCAAAAGAAGCCCTACATTACTTTCGCTGTCCAAAGTGCGCTGCTCCCTACGTGAGCAAGGCATCGAGAATTTTCTGAACCGTCCGCAACCAGAAAATTGGGTAACCAGATATTTGCAGAGAGAAAAATTTTATTTTCACTTTGCTCTTGCATTCTGTAGGATCAGTCTCGTCATGGCAGATACCGCAGCAGCGACTGCAGCACCAGCTGTTGCCCCATCACAGGCAGCTTCCCCGAAGAAAGGCAAGGCTGCGTCGAAGAAGCCACGAGCCAAGCCCGCGCACCCGCGCACATCTGAAATGGTGGCCTCTGCGATCAAGAGCCTCAAGGAAAGGGGCGGCTCATCACTGCAAGCCATCAAGAAATACGTCGCCTCTACCTACAAAGTAGATGCGGAAAAGCTGGCACCTTTCATCAAGAAATACTTGAAGGCAGCAGTGGCTAGCGGCGAGCTTGTCCAAACCAAAGGCAAGGGTGCGTCTGGCTCCTTCAAGCTGGCTTCAGGGACCACCGGTGCTCCGGACCAGCCCAAGGCTCCAAGCGGCAAGCGTGGTGCAGCTGCCCCTAAGGAAAAGAAGCGATCCGTAGCCAAGAAGGCAGCGGTGGGCAAGAAACCAGTCAAGAAGACTCCGCCTACAGCAGAAAAGAAAAAAAAGGCAGCAGCTGCAACCCCCAAGCCCAAGAAGGCACCTTCAAAGGCAAAAAAGGTGTCCAAACCTCCCACGAAGAAACCCCGTGCTCCAAAGCCAAAGAAGGTTGCCCCAAAGAGCAAGTCGCCCAAGAAAGCAGCCCCAAAGCGGAAATGAAGATGCCAGCAGGACCGCTGGCACTTTCTGTGGCACTGTACCACCTTATCGGCCCTTCTAAGGGCCAACAATACTAGTCATGAAGGTATCAGTTGTTGCAATCATTGCCTCCTATAGCCACACCTCTGCCGTTAGGTAAAATTCTGGTTAAAAAATTTCTTATGGTATTTGAAGCGGGGGAAATAAATAAATAAATAAAGAAATTTATCAATTACATTGTGTGTATAGTTTAGGTGCAAAATTATTTAAAGTTTTTAAGCAGGAAAACGTCTTACAAACATCTCACTCTTATTTCAGCATATATATATATATACACATATATACACACACACACACACATATTTTTTTTGTAAGGATTAGGTCTCAGGGTATTAATGGTGAACTTTATGCTGCTGCTGCTGCTGCTGCTGCTGCTGATGGTGCTGCTACTGCAGACAGGCACTGTTTGAAGAGTTTTTATTTCCTATGCAGAATACATTGCATTGTGTGCAAATCTTTTGTGTACAATATAAACAACCACCTCAAAACACAGACACTATAACTGTGTTTTTCCAAATTCTTATTAATGTAATATATTATTGGCTGGGTAAAGGTCAACGACAGCTAATAGGTACAAAAAGCCAGACAACTGTTTTCCTTTCAAATTTGACAGTTATTTTTAGCCCTAATAAGGGCTGTTTTTTTTTTTCCCCCTTGCAAAAAAAATGGCAAGGAACTCAAGCACGCTCGCCACGGATACGCCGGGCAAGCTGGATGTCCTTGGGCATGATGGTGACCCTCTTGGCGTGGATGGCGCACAAATTGGTGTCCTCGAAGAGCCCCACCAGGTAAGCCTCGCTGGCCTCCTGCAGCGCCATGACGGCCGAGCTCTGGAAGCGCAAGTCTGTCTTGAAGTCCTGGGCGATCTCTCGCACCAGGCGCTGGAAGGGCAGCTTGCGGATAAGCAGCTCGGTACTTTTCTGGTAGCGCCTGATTTCTCGCAGCGCGACAGTGCCAGGGCGGTAGCGATGTGGCTTCTTCACTCCCCCCGTGGCCGGCGCGCTCTTGCGAGCCGCCTTGGTGGCCAGCTGCTTGCGCGGCGCTTTGCCTCCAGTAGATTTACGAGCCGTCTGCTTCGTGCGCGCCATCGTGGTCCGTCTGCGCGTGCTGTAAAAATTTCAACAGTTTTGTTAAAGCTGTGGTGCACTGCGATTGGCCCGGCATCTCCATTGGCTGGCGAGAACAGCCAATCACAGCACAGAAGTCGATCCATAGAAACTAACGACAGAGGCGGCCGAGCAGCTTTCTCAGGATAATAGGCGATGCGCCCCCACTCACACGGACAATAGACTTACACAGCCGACTTAAAATTCCTCTTGTAAAAGATTACTTACTCTTCCGAAATAATAAATTCTTCAAGAAACTCGCACTTCATGCTAACCCAGAAATTAAACGCCTAGGCGATTACAACCCCGATATAAACCGCCGCTTAAAACGCCCCAAAATGACACCTAATTAAAATTATT
>NW_026962503.1:205000-225000 GCF_032445375.1 Bacillus rossius redtenbacheri | reverse complement strand
TTATCCCACACTCATTTTTAGTTTTTCTTCCTAAATTATTGAAGTTTTGCAACATAATTTTCCCCCCACTCACCCTGTCATCTACTCTCCAGCAGCTGTGCTCCATGTTCCCCGCCCTCCCTGGGGGCCGCCACAGAGACGCCGCCCACAGTGCCTGTCGGCGAGGGAGAGGGCGCCATGTTCCAGAGAGCTGCTGCCATGCCCACCCGAATTTTTAGTGTTTAAAAATTATTTTAACGTCATAATTTTTCTCCCCCCCCAGTGCTTCTAAACCACCCCAGTAGTGAAAAATATATGCATATATAATTGTAATTATTAATTATATATGCATATATATTAAATATTAAAAATTTTTCGCAACATAAATCTAAACCCACGACTTCACCCATCATCTTGTGGTTCAGAGACGCCGGCCATAGTGCCTGAGCGCACGAGCCCCATTATTAGCCTAACCGGGCTAATAGCCATTAAACATAGTTATAGAACAATGTAAATATGTGTCTTTATCTTTAGTTGCAGGTCGCGCCAGCAGTTCCTGCCGCCCTCGAGATGCCGAGGCCTAAATAGCCACATTCGCTCGTGCCTGCCGAGCACATACGCCGCATGGCGTGCTCAAAATGGCTCTTCCAGAAATCCCATCTGGGAGAGCCACAGATCCCATTCGCCCTCATCCGCTTCCTATCCCTTCGGGCCCTCGGTTGCGTTAACTTTTCACTCACAGGCAACAGGTTTCCTCCAGTGCGCTCGCTGGTTTACTGTTGTCTACCCTTTGCTACTCCCCATAGGCTGTCGGGGTGCAAATTCCGCACCCCTGCAGGCTTGACCGCGCCAGACGCACGTCGCCAGCTGCTTCCCCCTCCCTCACAGGAGAGTGAAGACAGCATAGGCAGTTACTCAGTTATCAAATTAAGCGTATAGGTCCCACCTGGCACGCATCAATTCCCTCAGTCAAATCATTCCCATTTGGTTAGCAGGGCTCACAAACACTTCGGCTGTGTGAGACTGACTTCAGCGTGGAGGGGCTGTAGTCTAAAAAAAAAAAAAAAAAAATTCCCGCGTCTCACTCTCACTCTCACTCACTCGAGTTCCGATCGTGCTCTTGGATAGTTAGGATGTAGGCAACTGCTCCCTGCCAAGAAGCTACATTTTATCAATTCATTTAGAGTTTCCACCCCCAGTTTTGTACTACCGCGTCGTGCTACGGTTAGGTGTAAAAAGAGTGTGTGACACCCAGAGACGCAGCGTCTCGCTGCCTAGCCGAGGCCCTGGCTAACTTAGTCCCAGGGCTTAGGTCAGTGGGTGCTCCACTCCCTTCCTTTTGGTAGGCGCTCGTAATAAATCCCGTAGGACAATATATTGTCAATTCTCTTTTTTTCAAATGGCGAATAACACAGATGTTCAGTTTCGCGAAACCTCCTCGCTCGACCAGGGGGTTTTAAAACGAAAAAGTAGCGAAGATCACATCCGCATTACGAAGGTGCAGTCATTGAACCACCACGTCACTGCCACGTCAAGCGACATGCCTGCCCCTCAGGCTGTCACTGCCCCGATCAGCCAGGCCGCATCTGCGGACCTGCGCAGCCAGCCCCCGGCTCACGAGACTCCATCACAGCTGACGCAGCCTGACGCTGACGTCACGCCACAGGGCGTGCGCGAATTCCGCACTGCTCCCATCACGGTTAAACATACGCAGAACATTCCGTACGAGAGGGTCTATGACCTATTTACGAGACTGGGTCTGAGCTTCACAGCAAAGAACACCAACAGGGGCACCCTATATTACTTCACTTCTGTACCGCACTACCGCGAAGCCCTTAAGGCATTCGACGGGTTAGAAATAGAATACTTTGTCACTCGAGCCCCGGAGGACAAACCACTGAAGTATGTCATCAAAGACATACCAGGGGGAACTAGCACAGACAGGATCACTCAAGACTTGTTGGCACAGGGTGTACCAGTCTTGGTGGTCCACCAGATGTACGACTACTCTAAGAGAGCTTCAAACATGTTCCAGCTTGATGTGCCACAGGGGAGTGAGGCCATTGTCAACTCACTTCGACAAGTCTTTGGCCTCAGAATACGAATCACAGATTTTCGCCACCCCAAGGGGCCCCTCCAGTGCAGCATATGCTGCCAAATGGGGCACATTGCCAAACAGTGTCACTCCAGGCCTGTCTGTCCCCAATGTGCCGGGCCCCACAAACTGCAGAAGGACTGCCCACGCCCGCCACGCTGTGCCCTCTGTAAACAGGAGCATAATGCCAGATATCGAGGCTGCCCTGTTTATCAGAGGGAGTGGCTGCAGAGACGCCCTCGTGGCCAGCCACAGCGCAAACAGCAAGCATACGGGCGTCAGCACCATGACTCACGACAGGCGCGTACCTGGACCGCAGCTCCCCCGCCCCCCCCTCAGCACAGGCAGTACAGCCATGCTGCAGCAGAGGGAGGCTGGCAAACTGTGCAACGCCGTCACAGACCAGCACAAGATGGCTACCATGGCCCACAGGGACCACAGGCAGGCCCTGTACCAGATGAACAACAATACTGGGCGCCACCAACCAGCAATCGGTACTCGACACTGGGGGAAGAGTACCCGACACTTGGCACATTAAATGACAGAGAGGCAAGACAATTCGCAAAACAGCAGACCGCCTATGCATACAACCAGCCTCGTCCGCAGCGTAGGCGACAACAGCGGCAACCGCGTCAGCCTAACCTCAACAGGGAATACGACCAGATGACCCCACAGGCAGGACGACTCCGCCAATACTCGGAGCACCCTGTGAGTGCCCCGACCGCACCAGAGCAACCCATGCTAATGCAGCAAGCCCCTGCTATGCCTGTGCAGGTGGCACCACAGATGGACACCACACCAAGCACAAGCAGTGCTCCGGCAGTTCCTGCACTGCAACCACAACCACATGGGACCACCACCATGCCGGCCACGATCGTGACGCGGAGTATGCCTCTGCCTACACCCCCAGCGGTCATAACACCTGACCGAGTGGCGGCCAACAACAGAGATTGCCAGGTGCTGCGTGGCACTCTCACCAAAGTGGCAGAAGCGCAGCCAATACTAATGGACGTGGCGCAAAAACTGTGCAACTTACTGGCAGCTTGGCTGGACACCACCATTCCACCAGAGAGCAGAATTCACCTCGCCGTCGACCTCATCACGGCCATAACCACAGCTTCCTCCCCCAAACATGACAGCACACCACACTAATGTCCCCCTTACAAAAATAGCCACCTGGAATGCACGAAGCATACGACATAAACTTCCAGAACTACAAGAATTTCTTCGCGAACACGACATACAAATTATTGCCATCACTGAAACTCACCTCTCCCCCACAGACAATCTGTGCATTCCAGGTTACATCATACACCGAACAGACAAGGACAACCATGGGGGGGGAGTGGCGCTGGCAGTGCGCACTAATCTACTCCACCATGAAGTTCACCTACCGGACCTAGGGCTCATAGAAGCAGTTGCAGTAGTCCTTACAATTAAAGGCAAGAAATGCACCATCATATCCGCATATGCGCCGCCTGGCCGCTCTATTAAACCTGAAAACCTACAAGTCCTAGCCACATTCACCTCCTCCTTCCTTCTCCTAGGCGACCTCAATGCCAAGCATCCTGCATGGAACTGCCTACAAACAACCACAAATGGCAGGGTGCTGTTTGCACATCAGCAGCAACACCGTTATATGGTCTGCGCTCCCTACCATCCTACCAGATACCCTGAAAATCCCCAACATAATCCTGACATCCTAGACTTCACTATTTATTTTAATACCAACTTTGTTTACGAACTAGAAGTCCTCCATGAGCTCCACTCTGATCACCTGCCAGTCGTAGCAACATTAGAAGACGTCCACACACCTACAACCAAACCTAAGAAAATCCTTAACTTCAGAAAAGCCAACTGGCCAAAATTAAATTCCTACGTAGAACACTACCTCACTCCTGTCCCTACCATTACAACAGCTGCCGACCTGCAGGCGTACTCGGCAGAACTAACCAGAACACTCACCAAAGCCATCCAAAACTATGTCCCAACAACAAAGCCGAAACCTGATACAGTCGCCCTTCCCTTTCCCCTGCAACTGCTTCTCACTGCCAAAAATCAAGCTCGTCGTAGATGGCAACGCAACAGAACACCAGCACTCAAGAAGGACTACAACGATCTTCACTCCGAATTCCTCAGTCACCTAGCACTACACCGAGCCACACTGTGGGACCACAAAATCTCACACTTAACCACAGCCGACAACACTCTATGGAAAGCCACCAAATCATTAACTGCCAAACCCGTCATCATTCCCCCCATTCAACAGCCAACTGGAACATTCGCCTACACACCACAGGAGAAAGTGAAGGCGCTAGCTGACAGCCAGGAACTTGCCTTCCAGCCCAACATCCTCCCCAACAATCCGCCTCACACACTCCTAGTGTCAGAGCAAATAGCCAACATGCGACTAGCCACAACCACCACGGAACCTCTCCTTACCACAGAAATGGAAGTGAAAAGAATAATTAAATCTCTGAAGAACAACAAAGCGCCAGGAGCAGACAAAATCCCTTCCCTAGTCCTCAAACAACTCCAACTCCCTGCCCTTCAGGCAATCACATCCTGCATCAATGGCATCCTACAAACAAACTCCTGGCCACACACCTGGAAAGAAGCCAAACTAATCCTACTCCCAAAACCAGGCAAAAATCCCAAACTACCAACCAGCTACAGACCAATTAGTCTCCTCAACACGCTGTCTAAAGTCGCAGAGAAAGTGCTAGCTCGCCGCATCCAACTACATCTGGAAGAACATCGTGTAATCCCGGACTACCAGTTTGGCTTCAGGGCTCGTCACTCCACCACGCAACAATTAGTCCGTATTACAGAACACATTACACACGCATTCAACTGGCGCCAATACACTGCAGCTGTCTTTCTCGACATAGAAAAGGCGTTTGATCGAGTATGGCACGAAGGACTGCTACACAAACTCCAGGTCATACAACTCCCGGACACATACATCAAAACATTAGACTCATACCTCCATCACCGCTCATTTCGTGCACACATTCCAGGCGCCATATCCACACCTAGACCAATACTAGCAGGGGTACCGCAAGGCAGTATACTAGGGCCCCTGCTATTTAACATATATGTAGCAGATCTCCCACAACTACCTGGAGCCAACATTGCGTGTTATGCAGACGACACCATGCTCTATACAAGCTCCCTCAGCCCCCACCTGGCTGTACGAAGACTGCAAGATTCGCTACACACCATAGAAGCATGGTTCACCGACTGGAGGACATCAATTAACGTAGGCAAATGCGAAGCCATCATATTCACGCGCCGACGAGTCCCAGAAAACCTGCCGCAGCTCAACCTATTCAATAACGACATCGAATACAAAACAACTGTAAAATACTTAGGAGTACACATGGACCGCGGACTCACATGGAAGAACCACATCGCCAGTAAACAAGCTCAAGCCAACGCAAGACTAGCAACGCTGTACCCCCTCTTAAACCACAAGAGCAGCTTAAGTACACATAATGGCAAGATCCTCTACACAGCCTGCGTCCAACCTATAGTAACCTACGCATCCCCAGCATGGAGCTACGCAGCACCAACACACTTGAAGAAACTACAAATCGTACAGAACAAATCCCTAAGAAGAATAGCGCAAGTTCCCATTTATGTCCCGATGCGCCTAATACACAAGGAACTTCGCATAGAAACACTGCACGCGCAACTCGTCAAGCAAGCCACTTCCTTTTACAAATCAATCGACACACACACCAATCCGCTCGTACACAACTTGGGACGATATAATCCTGAAGATGCCAGAAAATTCAAAAGACCGAAACACATTTTATGCGAAAAACCCCCGTAAACACTTAAAAAATACTCCGTCAAAATCAGTCGTGTTTTTCGCTCTCTCGCCAAGCCCGGGTCGGCGCTGATTGGCTGGTCCGCGCCGGTGGGCGGAGCCTAGGTGGGGGTACCAGCAGTCGGTTGCGGACTGGCGAGAGAACTTTCAGCCGAAAAACTCGTCTACACATTGTCACACTAAATTCCACATAACTTTTTAACTATAAACTCCACCGTCATGTTTGAACTGGCAAATTGTTCCTAAAACACTCACCATTAAGAAACCGTATCCTGATTCAACAAATTTCACCACCCTGATTTAAGAAAACAACGAGAATCGCCGTTTCCCCCTTTTCAGTGCAATTATCCCACACTCATTTTTAGTTTTTCTTCCTAAATTATTGAAGTTTTGCAACATAATTTTCCCCCCACTCACCCTGTCATCTACTCTCCAGCAGCTGTGCTCCATGTTCCCCGCCCTCCCTGGGGGCCGCCACAGAGACGCCGCCCACAGTGCCTGTCGGCGAGGGAGAGGGCGCCATGTTCCAGAGAGCTGCTGCCATGCCCACCCGAATTTTTAGTGTTTAAAAATTATTTTAACGTCATAATTTTTCTCCCCCCCCAGTGCTTCTAAACCACCCCAGTAGTGAAAAATATATGCATATATAATTGTAATTATTAATTATATATGCATATATATTAAATATTAAAAATTTTTCGCAACATAAATCTAAACCCACGACTTCACCCATCATCTTGTGGTTCAGAGACGCCGGCCATAGTGCCTGAGCGCACGAGCCCCATTATTAGCCTAACCGGGCTAATAGCCATTAAACATAGTTATAGAACAATGTAAATATGTGTCTTTATCTTTAGTTGCAGGTCGCGCCAGCAGTTCCTGCCGCCCTCGAGATGCCGAGGCCTAAATAGCCACATTCGCTCGTGCCTGCCGAGCACATACGCCGCATGGCGTGCTCAAAATGGCTCTTCCAGAAATCCCATCTGGGAGAGCCACAGATCCCATTCGCCCTCATCCGCTTCCTATCCCTTCGGGCCCTCGGTTGCGTTAACTTTTCACTCACAGGCAACAGGTTTCCTCCAGTGCGCTCGCTGGTTTACTGTTGTCTACCCTTTGCTACTCCCCATAGGCTGTCGGGGTGCAAATTCCGCACCCCTGCAGGCTTGACCGCGCCAGACGCACGTCGCCAGCTGCTTCCCCCTCCCTCACAGGAGAGTGAAGACAGCATAGGCAGTTACTCAGTTATCAAATTAAGCGTATAGGTCCCACCTGGCACGCATCAATTCCCTCAGTCAAATCATTCCCATTTGGTTAGCAGGGCTCACAAACACTTCGGCTGTGTGAGACTGACTTCAGCGTGGAGGGGCTGTAGTCTAAAAAAAAAAAAAAAAAAATTCCCGTCTCACTCATCTAGCGACAGCGGCACAGCTCAGACCTACGATGCCCCCCAAGACGAGCGGTAAGGCAGCCAAAAAGGCGGGCAAGGCCCAGAAAAACATCTCGAAGGGCGACAAGAAAAAGAAGCGCAAGAGGAAGGAAAGCTACGCAATCTACATCTACAAAGTGTTGAAGCAAGTTCATCCGGACACTGGCATATCATCTAAGGCCATGAGCATCATGAACAGTTTCGTGAACGACATTTTCGAGCGCATCGCGGCAGAGGCCAGCCGCCTCGCCCACTACAACAAGCGCTCCACCATCACCAGCCGCGAGATACAGACGGCCGTGAGACTGCTGCTGCCCGGGGAGCTGGCCAAGCACGCTGTCAGCGAGGGCACCAAGGCTGTCACCAAATACACCAGCTCCAAGTGAGCAGGTCTGGTGTGCACATGCTTACATAAACGGTCCTTTTCAGGACCAAGAACATGATCATGAAAGGAAATGCTTCTGCTGCTGTTCTACAATTCCCTCAATCCCTATGATAGTAAATGTAAGCTTAACCAAGGCAGAAATATTTTCATTAAAAAAAGTCTTTAAGACGCATGGTTTACTGGCTGAGATATATATATATATATTTTTTTTTTTTTGCTTACTTCTGTGGTCATTAGTACATTGCTACAAATATATTTATATATATAAAAAAATAAATAAAAAAATCCTTTCTATTTAATTTAGTTAGATCATATATCAATATTAATGGCAAAGACCAGTTGCATCGATTCACTTTGAAAATAATTCCATTTGTGCTAAAACTGGACACAGTAAAAAAAAAAAAAAAAAAAAAAAAAAAAAAAAAAAAAAAAAAACTGAAAAAAAAATATATATATACACACACACACACACACATAATTCGAATTCATATTATGCTTAACTGCGTTTGAATTTGCAATCATGCACAAGATGTTTTGTACTTCGAAGTAAAAACAACATAATGTACTATTTAACTACCCACAGTACAAATGGATCCAAAAAAAAAGTGAATTTTCATGCAGACGAAAATGCTTACATTTATTCTATTTATATTAAGTACCCATTACTAACAGCTTATACTGGGTGGAATACAACAGTTGACATGATTTTACTTATATGGCAATTTAATATTTAACCAAAATTAATGGTAAACTAATATTTTAAAGTGTCATTTATGGCCCCTTACCTTCAGCATGTTTGCTTCCTTGCACACAAACGAGGACAAACACATCACCCAACTGAAAAAAAAAAAAAAATTTCACTTGCATCACAAATAATTTAAAATTTTTCACCACATGAAGTAAATATTTCGCAATAAAAAAAAATATAGCCCTAGGACTCGTGTGCACACCTTTTCTTCCCCACATCGCACACGCAAACAAAACTTCCAAATTATTACAAAATCACTCGATTATTATACATACATAAACACACATGTATTTTCCGAATAAGTGAGAAATGCAGGCCGATGAAAGTCAAATTTCGTTTCGGAAATTAAATCTCGCACAACTACCGACACATAACCAAACTTGCGTACATTTACATAGCATTAACCCTCTAAATAATAAACAAATGAAAGCAGAAAAAACAACATCGCTACCCACCGCGCGCGCTCCTGGCGGCGGGAGTAGGAACTACTTTGCACACAGACCGACATAGCCCCCTGCCAAAAACAGTAAAATAAATAATATATATATATAAGTCTTTTGGCGGGAAAAAATTTCTCAACCGCCTGGGAGCACCCTAGTGTGTGCCTGTCTTTAGGTTATGTTACTTTTAACTTCATTTTCTACAGGCAGACGCGAGGGTGCTCGCCCATTATTTTTATTTTTTTAAATTCTTTCCTACCTTTGGTGTGCCATGCAAGAATTTATCGTCAAAATGGCGGCCCCGAGTGCAAATTTCTCGTCTGCACTGCTGGCTGGATGATTATGTGATGTTTTGAAGGAGGGTGTTTTTTTTTTGTTTGGATTTTGTGTGAGGGGGGGAGGGGGCTGGGCTAGCTTTTTTTTTTTTAAATTTTCTAAACATTCATCTCTTATGTAACAGTGTTCAGCATTAAAAAATTTAAAAGAAGAGGCACTTACTCATCAATTTCAAAACAGCCTATGAAGAAAAATAAAAAAAATTTAAATTCATTCCAGTTTTATACATTCATGATTTGATCACATGTATAACTTTTCTTTTTTATTACCTTATTTAATTTTATTATTATTACTACTATTGCTGCTACAACCTAGAAGATACCTCAGTGATACTAATACCTGCTGGTAAAGTTAAAGGTTTCACCTTTCTTTCTTTAAACATATCACAATACCTTTCTTGAGTTAAATATTATCTAATGGCTTTAAGAAGTTATGGTAATGTTCATCAGTTATAGAGTGTGGGTTTGTGTGTGTGTGTGAGAGTGTATTTTGAAGAGGGCTTTGGTGGTTGGGATGGTGAGGGTGGTGGGTGTTGTGTGTGGGGAGGGGGGGGGGGAAGTAAAAGAGTGTTCATTACACGATTTCTCCTGTTGTTTGTAACAATCACACCTGGTATAGCTATTTCGAGTGGCAAATACAAACTGCAAAAAAAAAACATCTATATCATTGCCAACGGCCATATCACGATGAACACACCGGTTCTCGTCCGATCACCGAAGTTAAGCATCGTCGAGCGTGGTTAGTACTTAGATGGGTGACCGCTTGGGAACACCACGTGCCGTTGGCACTACTATTTTGCACCCTACAGAAAAAAATTTTTTTTTTAAAAATTTCAATTTTAAATTTTTTTTTCCCCCACAATCACCACATTTCCCCCCCCCCCTAACACACACACTCACTCTCTCTCAATCAATCAATCAATCAATCAATCACTCACTCACTCACTCACTCACTCACCCACCCAGTAGCTGTGAATCTTTGCATGTGTATACCTCATACAAAATTCAAAGTGAAAAAATAAATATATAAGTGTATATGTATGTATGTATGTATGTATGTATGTATGTATGTATGTATATATATATATATATATATATATATATATATATATATAAACACACACACACACACCTATTTTGAAGTTTCTCTGTTTCAGTGGGCAGTTATGTATAATAATGAGAGATTCAAAAAGACGTTGATAACAATGTCATCAATGCCTGTTTAGTGTGCTCATTTGTTGGATGGTCGGCAGCAATACTAGAGGTGGTACAGCTGTAACCTGTAAAATTGTACCTGCAATGTGTTGTGTATGGAAAAAAATAAAAATTATATCATCTAAATTTTTGTTATCCAACAATAACCTTCCCATCAATGCATGATGTCACAGTAGCCATAGCTCTACTCTTTCTGCCATATAACATTGGGGGAAAAAAAAAAAAAAAAAGGAGCTATTAGAATAATAACAAAAGATAAAAAATCATCTAACTGCAGACCAAAATTCAAAAAACTTAAAGTCCTGACTGCCATAAATGAATACGTTCTAGAAACTTTTTATTCATTCTTAAGAAAAAGAAGAAAAAAAAAATTATTATAATTTTTTTTTTTTTTTTTTTTTTAGATATTCGCACATAGGTATAACACCAGAAATGCTAGTAAATTGAGGATAGTTGAACATAACACTAGGCGATTTGAAAATGGACTAAATTACTTGGGAGTAAAACTTTACAACTTAATATCACAGAAAATAACTAAAACAATTTACCAGTATTAAAAAAAAAAACAGTAAAAAAAATTCTTCTAGAATATCCTACCTACCCTCTGAAGCTATTCTTTAATTTGATTGATAATAGAGAAATTGAACTGTTAATTTGTTGAATGGACTTGTGATAACAGCTGCTTCATGTTTTGCATAAAGTTAAATTGTGTAACATGTTATGTATTTTTTTTTTTTGAAATTTTTTTTCTTGGTAACTTGCATCATGTAAATATTAATTGTCTGCACATACATGTTCTATATCCCGGAGCCTTGACTCCACGTGGGATCAACAGAACAAAAATACAAAAAAAAAAAAAAATCCAGCTCACTAATCTAGGTGCATTTTGCTAACAATATTTGGAATATATATATATTTTTTTTTTGTGTAACATGCAAATTCTGTATTATTCTGCACACATTATTTATAATCTTCTATCATTTTCTTAGATAATAACTATTAATTCATAAAATAGATTGTGTGTGCATAACCTCCTGGAAACATTTGCACTTACCTCCTACTTTACTTTTTCATTTAAGCAATCCTATTCGCATGTATACACTTAGGTTGCAGCATCGAAATTGTGTAAAATTCAAAGTGTGTATTGCCTGAAAAAAAAAAAAAAAAAAAAAAGACATACCAAATATTTGCATACAGCGACACACTACATATTTGCACACAGTGGAGTTTTGCGGTAATTAACCTAGCACAATTTACCACACGCAATCACACGCCCGCGATGAGATAACACACTCGCTGTTTTCCTGTTGACCGGCACGAGGAGTAAGAAAAATTGATATTTACACGAGCACACACTCCCACACTAGTCACAACGTCGGTCATCAAGTTGTGTTGAAAATTCCTGTAGCCTCTGTTTTCCCAAATGATTTCACTTAAAATTTCATTTAACAAGACCATAAACAAATTTACAATACTAATTTCTTAAACAAACACTTCAGCGAACAAGTGACTGTCGCATTCATTACAAAGCTTACAACTTAACAGATGTTTCCGATGTGAAATAAAATAAGAAAATGTTTTACAACCAACCTAGAACATTTAGTCAAAACGTTTTTGTCCTGGTTTATGATTATTTTCCGTGACATGAATGTTTCAAAACTAATAAAAATACGAATGCAGCCAAATATAATGAAGTTAGCACATAAAAGACGACTTAAAATATTTCATTTTTCGAGAATTGGCAGAGCAAGAACGCACAGGTCCAACGGAAATTTCTTTAAAGATAAACGACCATCGGACAAAAACACCCCCTCCCCTCATCCTCAAAAATACGTGAATAATATACTTTTTCAATTATATTTTTATCGTTTTTTTTTTTTTTTTTTTTAATATACTCATTAAAACTTCAAAATAAGCAGGTACTCGTGTGTTTTTCTCTCTACAATGTACCTGATCTCGGTGCGTAAACCTACATCATTTAGAGATGGAATTAATGTACACATACAAGTAAAATTTTGTTCCATTGTAAAATTGAGAGAAAGAAGGTTTTCCAAACGCATTAAGTATGGAGACTTTAAATAAGATTACGAGCTTATAAATGTTTGCAACGAAATAAAGTGACCATGTATCTGCAATTTCAAAAATATTTTTGCTCTGCTAACCTCACATGCAAGCAAGTAAAAATAACCTCACAACTTACTTACCTCTCTCAATTTCGCAGTACCAAAACATAGAAGGGATAAATAGGATAGTTTTTATTCGAAATCCTGCAAGAGTTTTAATTTTTATTAAAATATTTCTCCAATGTAGCATGTGTGTGGAATACTTCATCAGCAACTTGCATCTGCACCTTGAGTGAATTGAAGGGCAGCCAGTTTTAAAAGCTAAACAGAAACTGCACTCTTGAGAATGCATCAGATCCAAGTGAAATGCTTGTTGTGTGTACAGTTAAAAGTTTTATTATTCACACAATGAAAATGTAAACAAAATTTACTCACAATAATAATCACATCATCCTTGGAGGTGCACGAAGAAAGCCATTCCAGGTGGCACTGAACAAGGTGATTTGCTAGTGCTTCCACAGCAAACAGCCTTCATGAAATTATCTCCACATTTTCAGCATACTATACACTAAAGTATACCTAAGTTAATTTAACCATTTTCAAGTGATTCCAGCACAAATTACGTATTTGATTCCTTGAATAACATCTGCAAATGAAAAGTTCCCTGTTTGGTGTAGCAGTAAATTTAAACAGCTCGCAGTGCAAATTAAACAGTGCAGCTGCCATAAAAAAATTACACTATTAGTGGAACTGCCCATTATGTCATCGTAGACTGCTGACATTTAGAAAACATTGAAAAATCAGTGCTAAAGAAGCCCTACATTACTTTCGCTGTCCAAAGTGCGCTGCTCCCTACGTGAGCAAGGCATCGAGAATTTTCTGAACCGTCCGCAACCAGAAAATTGGGTAACCAGATATTTGCAGAGAGAAAAATTTTATTTTCACTTTGCTCTTGCATTCTGTAGGATCAGTCTCGTCATGGCAGATACCGCAGCAGCGACTGCAGCACCAGCTGTTGCTCCATCACAGGCAGCTTCCCCGAAGAAAGGCAAGGCTGCGTCGAAGAAGCCACGAGCCAAGCCCGCGCACCCGCGCACATCTGAAATGGTGGCCTCTGCGATCAAGAGCCTCAAGGAAAGGGGCGGCTCATCACTGCAAGCCATCAAGAAATACGTCGCCTCTACCTACAAAGTAGATGCGGAAAAGCTGGCACCTTTCATCAAGAAATACTTGAAGGCAGCAGTGGCTAGCGGCGAGCTTGTCCAAACCAAAGGCAAGGGTGCGTCTGGCTCCTTCAAGCTGGCTTCAGGGACCACCGGTGCTCCGGACCAGCCCAAGGCTCCAAGCGGCAAGCGTGGTGCAGCTGCCCCTAAGGAAAAGAAGCGATCCGTAGCCAAGAAGGCAGCGGTGGGCAAGAAACCAGTCAAGAAGACTCCGCCTACAGCAGAAAAGAAAAAAAAGGCAGCAGCTGCAACCCCCAAGCCCAAGAAGGCACCTTCAAAGGCAAAAAAGGTGTCCAAACCTCCCACGAAGAAACCCCGTGCTCCAAAGCCAAAGAAGGTTGCCCCAAAGAGCAAGTCGCCCAAGAAAGCAGCCCCAAAGCGGAAATGAAGATGCCAGCAGGACCGCTGGCACTTTCTGTGGCACTGTACCACCTTATCGGCCCTTCTAAGGGCCAACAATACTAGTCATGAAGGTATCAGTTGTTGCAATCATTGCCTCCTATAGCCACACCTCTGCCGTTAGGTAAAATTCTGGTTAAAAAATTTCTTATGGTATTTGAAGCGGGGGAAATAAATAAATAAATAAAGAAATTTATCAATTACATTGTGTGTATAGTTTAGGTGCAAAATTATTTAAAGTTTTTAAGCAGGAAAACGTCTTACAAACATCTCACTCTTATTTCAGCATATATATATATATACACATATATACACACACACACACACATATTTTTTTTGTAAGGATTAGGTCTCAGGGTATTAATGGTGAACTTTATGCTGCTGCTGCTGCTGCTGCTGCTGATGGTGCTGCTACTGCAGACAGGCACTGTTTGAAGAGTTTTTATTTCCTATGCAGAATACATTGCATTGTGTGCAAATCTTTTGTGTACAATATAAACAACCACCTCAAAACACAGACACTATAACTGTGTTTTTCCAAATTCTTATTAATGTAATATATTATTGGCTGGGTAAAGGTCAACGACAGCTAATAGGTACAAAAAGCCAGACAACTGTTTTCCTTTCAAATTTGACAGTTATTTTTAGCCCTAATAAGGGCTGTTTTTTTTTTTTCCCCCTTGCAAAAAAAATGGCAAGGAACTCAAGCACGCTCGCCACGGATACGCCGGGCAAGCTGGATGTCCTTGGGCATGATGGTGACCCTCTTGGCGTGGATGGCGCACAAATTGGTGTCCTCGAAGAGCCCCACCAGGTAAGCCTCGCTGGCCTCCTGCAGCGCCATGACGGCCGAGCTCTGGAAGCGCAAGTCTGTCTTGAAGTCCTGGGCGATCTCTCGCACCAGGCGCTGGAAGGGCAGCTTGCGGATAAGCAGCTCGGTACTTTTCTGGTAGCGCCTGATTTCTCGCAGCGCGACAGTGCCAGGGCGGTAGCGATGTGGCTTCTTCACTCCCCCCGTGGCCGGCGCGCTCTTGCGAGCCGCCTTGGTGGCCAGCTGCTTGCGCGGCGCTTTGCCTCCAGTAGATTTACGAGCCGTCTGCTTCGTGCGCGCCATCGTGGTCCGTCTGCGCGTGCTGTAAAAATTTCAACAGTTTTGTTAAAGCTGTGGTGCACTGCGATTGGCCCGGCATCTCCATTGGCTGGCGAGAACAGCCAATCACAGCACAGAAGTCGATCCATAGAAACTAACGACAGAGGCGGCCGAGCAGCTCGAGGATGTAGGTTTCCGCTCCTCACGCAGCAGTTGGTAGCACTTATTTTCCACCCCCAGTTTTGAACTACCGCGTTCGGTCACTTCGTAGGGCATTAATATATGAGTGTGTGACACCCGAGGCTTAGTGCCTCGTGCCTAGCCGCGAAGCCCTGGCTAACTTAGTCCCAGGGCGGGTCGGACTGTGGGTGCTCCACTCCCTTGTTTTTTGCTAGGAGGTACGCCGTAAAAAAAATCCCATAGGCTTTTATAAAAATTTTCTATTTTTCTTTCTATCATGGCATCAGGGGGGGATGTTGAATTTACTGATGCTTCGGCTCAACCCCGCCCCACCCTAAAAAGGGGATGTGAAGGCACCGATGACAGGGCCACAAAAATACAAATACAAGGTCACGACCACCAGAACATGTCAACACATGCCCTGGTCCAGTCCACAAGCGGCCAAAATGCCCCGAGAGGCGCAACAATGGGCGACAAAATTCAAGACGCAGCCCAGCAAAATCAGGCTCCCACAGGCGTCCCTGTGTACAGGTCGGCCCCCATTACTGTGAGGCACGATGCCAACATGCCCTATGAGGCAATGTTTGACAGATTCACCCAGCTAGGACTAAAATTTAATGCCAAAAACACGCAGCGAGGTACTATGTACTATTTTGAGTCGGTACCTCAATACCAAACGGCGCTCAAGGCGGTAAATGAGTCAGGCGCCGAATATTTCGTCACGCGGGCCACGGAGGACAAGCCACTCAAATACGTCTTGAAAGACATACCCAGTGGCACCAACATCGCCAGGATCACTAGCGATCTACTCGCACAACATGTACCAGTGATTGTGGTACATCAAATGTACGACTTTCGGAGACGACCATTAAATATGTATTTACTTGATGTTCCTCAGGGCAACGAGGCTCAAGTACAAAATCTGAGACATGTGATAGGCCTGAAAATCAGAGTTGCTGATTACAGGCACCCAGATGCGCCCCTGCAGTGTGGAAACTGCTTTCAGTTCGGGCATATTACAAAACAGTGTAGGTTTCGTGCTGTTTGTCCGCAATGTGCCGGGCTACACCGACACAGGGAAGACTGCCCTAACCCGCCCAAATGCACCAACTGTGCGCTCAGTCACAATGCAAAGTACAGGGGGTGCCCCGAGTACCTTAAGGCAGTTGAGCGCCGCAAGCCTAAGGACAGAGGTCCTCCGACACAACGATCAAACAATAACAAACAATCACACAGAAATCAGACCGCAAGGCGGTGGGAGCAACCGCCCCCCCCGCCCCCCCAACCCAGACGCCAGCAGCCATCACAAAACACCCTGGATGGCTGGATTATAGCTGGCAAACACAAGGCAGTAAGGCGGCAGCCTGCTCGCCCACAGTACCAGGAGTGGAAGACACCTACCCACAACCGATTTGAGGGTTTTTATGAAGATGAAGAAGAATACCCTGAAATTAACGCCTATCCACCTCGGAAGCACCAGGGCTATGCCAGGCAGCCCAGAAACAGACAAAACAACTGGAGCCCGCCTAAACAACAAAATAGGCGAGACAACATGACCCAGGAGCGAGAACAGCCCGCTAGGGAGCAGAGACAGCCCCGGGCAACAATGCCATTGCCCTCCACCCAAGTGGCCCCGCAACCAGCTGTGCACCAGGCACCTCCGCCCGCACAAGACAACAAAGCTTGTCCTGCACAGCCCAGTGGACAGGTTGGCCTACCTGTTCTGCCTGTTGCAGCCAGTTTACCATTACCCACACCACCACAGTTTGTGACAGCTGAGCAGGCAGCTGAAAATCATAAGGCATGCAATATCCTACACGGCACATTAACCCATGTTGCCAGCCAGCAACCCATTCTTATGGACGTAGCAGCTAAACTCGTCAACCTGCTCACTGCCTGGTTGGACACAACTGTACCTTTGGACAGAAGAATCCACCTAGCAGTTGATCTAATCACTGCCATGTCCTGTGTCTCAAATGCCAGTGCACAATAAGCAAATAAAGATTAAAAATGTTGCCACATGGAATGCTTGTAGCATTCGGAACAAAACGGCGGAATTAGACGAATTTCTTCGGGAACACGACATAGACATAATAGCACTAACTGAAACACACCTCTCACCGACAGACCCTTTGCGACTGCGAGGATACATAATACATAGAAGAGACCGCAACAACCTAGGCGGTGGAGTAGCACTCGCAATAAAAACATCAATTCTACATCATGCCATACAAGTCCCTGACCTAGGGCAAATAGAAGCAGTAGCAGCGACATTGGAAATTAAGGGCCAAAAATGTACAATAATTTCAGCTTATGCACCGCCGGGAAGAACAGTGACAGCCGCCAATCTGCAAGCGCTAGCAACATTTACACCTACCTTCCTCCTCTTAGGAGACCTAAATGCGAAGCACCCGGCCTGGAATTGTACAGGAACAACGAGTAATGGCCGCATCCTGTACAGACATCAAGAACAGAGTGCGTACATGGTCTGTGCTCCCTATCACCCCACCCGCTACCCTACCTCCCCTAATGAGAGGCCTGACATACTAGATTTCACTATCTATAAAAACACAAATTTTATTTATGAATTGGAGGTTATACACGAGCTTCACTCGGATCACATGCCAGTAATAGCTAGGCTAGAAGATGTCGAAGCGCTGGCAACAATACCAAAAACAGGCCGAAACTACAGAAGGGCAAACTGGGACAAATTAAATAATTACATAATTGATCACTTAAATCCCGACACAGAAATATCCTCTCCTGCTGACCTTCAATCCTATTCCGAATCCCTTACCCAAGTGATCACAGAAGCAATAGACAGATCAGTACCACTCATGAAACGTTCAGCTGACTCTACTGTTCTACCACCACACATCAAGCAACTAATTACAAACAAGAACCATGCCCGACGCCGCTGGCAGAGGAACAGATGCGCGGACCTCAAGAGAATATATCAAGAACTACAAACAGAGCTGTACAACAACATAGCTCTACACAAGGCTAGTGTATGGGACGAGAAGCTGGCTCTCCTAACCACCTCAGACAATTCCCTCTGGAAATTAAATAAATCCCTCTCCTCAAAACCTGTCATCATCCCTCCTATCCAGCTTCCCAATGGATCCTTAGCATTCACCCCGCAAGAAAAGGCAGCGGCCCTTGCTGACAGTCAAGAGCAAGCCTTCAGGCCAAATGAGCTGCCACAAAATCAAGACCACACGCAGCAAGTAATAAACAGAGTTATACAGCTTAAAGCCTTGCCTCTACACACAGAACCGCTACTTACGAGTACAGAGGAAGTGCGGAGGTTAGTGAAAGCGCTAAAAAACAACAAAGCGCCGGGCAATGACAAGATAGCAGCCATTGTCCTGAAACAACTCCAACGTCCAGCCCTTCAGGCTATTGTTACCTGTATTAATGGCATCTTAACAACAAACACATGGCCTACAGTGTGGAAAAATGCAAAAATTATCCTCCTTCCCAAACCAGGGAAAGATCCTAGGCTTCCCACCAGTTATCGTCCCATTAGTCTACTAAATACACTATCAAAAGTAGCGGAAAAAATCCTGGCGAATCGACTTCAGCTACACCTAACCACAAACGAAACTCTGCCACACTATCAATTTGGATTTCGCGCCGGCCACTCAACCACACACCAACTAGTCAGAATAGTGGAGCAGATAACATTGTCCTATGATTGGCGCCAGTACACAGCTGCAACCTTCCTGGATATAGAGAAGGCCTTTGATAGAGTGTGGCACGACGGTCTCCTCTATAAGCTACATGAAGCCAAACTCCCAGATACCTATATCCGCACTCTTGATTCCTATCTTCACGACCGCACCTTCCATGCCTGTATTCCTGGCGCGACCTCCACCTCCCGCGCTATTCTAGCCGGCGTGCCACAGGGCAGTGTACTGGGCCCGCTGCTATTTAACATCTATGTAGCAGACTTTCCCACCCTCCCACAAGGGGCTGAAATAGCATGCTACGCCGACGATACCATGCTATACTCCAGCTCCGTCCGACCCCGCACTGCACTACAAAGAGTACAGAATGCATTAGACTCACTGCAACAATGGTTCACAGACTGGAGAACAGCTGTAAATGTAGGAAAATCAAAAGCAATAATATTTGCTCGCCGCAGGATCCCAGCAAATCTACCCAAACTACAGCTCTTTGCTTCGGAAATAAACTTCTTTCCTTGTGTTGAATACCTAGGTGTTCTCATGGATAACAAACTCACATGGAAGGCTCACACACACAGCAAGAAAGCTAAAGCGTATGCAAGACTTGCAAAATTATATCCGCTACTCAATTACAAGAGCACACTCTCCACAGCAAATGCAAAAACATTATATCAGGCATGTGTTCGGCCTATCATGACGTATGCTTCGCCAGCGTGGAGCTACGCAGCGCCAACCAACCTCCGGCCACTACAAATAGTGCAAAATAAAGCACTCCGTACAATAGCCAAAGTACCAATATATGTACCAACAGCGCTTATTCACAAAGAACTCCGTATGGTACCACTGCAAGACATTTATGTTAAGCAAGCTAAATCTTTCTACCAAAAATCTGCCACAC
>NW_026962503.1:177500-200000 GCF_032445375.1 Bacillus rossius redtenbacheri | reverse complement strand
TAAGCTAGTTAGCATAAATTTTGCCACTCTGGAGGCTGCATGAATAGTGGAATGTTTTGGCCTAAAACCTATTTGTTGATTGGGGAGAAGCTTTTCCTTGTTTACAATTTTTTGCATCCTTTTGCAAATAATTTTCTCGAAAATTTTAGCCATGGTGTTTAAGAGACTGATAGGCCTTCGATTTTGAGGGAATTTAGCATCTTTCCCGGGTTTTGGCAATGTAATAATTTTTGCCATTTTCCATGCCTGTGGGAAAATTGAATTTTGTAATATGTTATTATATATGGATAGAAGGTGTAATCTTGCATTTAGAGGAAGATTTTTTATGGCTTCATTAGTTATCTTGTCCGGTCCTGGTGCTTTGTTTTTTGGGAGTGCTTTAATTACTTGATTTAGTTCCTTTAATGTTATGTCTTGTACAGTTTCATCTCCCTTTTTGTTTTTCTCTGCCTGGATGAGACGTTTTGAGGCTCTTAACTGGTCCTCATCAATGAGTGGGTAGTTTGGCTCAAATTGTTTTTCCAAAGCGTCTGCAATTGAGTCGGCCTTATCTTGAGCTGAGTAAACAATGCCCCGTTCTCCATGTATTATGGGGGTGTAGGTTTTAATCTTTTTACCTGCAAGTCTGCAGTTCAGCTTCCAAATGTTATTTCTATCTTTTACAGCTTGTTGGATAGCTGTGTCCCATGATTTAAGTTTTTTGGTCATGACCTTAGCTTTTATTTCCTGATTTAATTCCTGAAGTATTTGCGCTGTTAGTGCATCCCGTTGTGCTTGAAAGTTTTTCCTGACATTGTTTCTTCGTTTGATTAGCTCGTCCAGCTCAGGGTCATTTTGGAATTTCTTGGGAGCAACTTGTGTAACAGTGGTGGCATTTTTGATGTGTTGTTGTATTGTATCTGTTATTAATTTTACTTCTGTGTCTATGTCTTCAGGTGGGAGAAGGTGAACTTCAGGGTATGCTTGTATGTCGGCCTTAAATTTAGTCCAGTCTGTACTGATAATTTTTCTGTGTAATTTACTGTTTTTGGTTGGTATCGACACTGTGGCAATTACCGGCATATGATCAGAAGAGAGTTCTTGAACCACCTCCATTGAAGTGACCATTTGTGTGTTGGTGACTATGATATCCAGAATGTCTGGAAGAAAATTTGAGTTTCTATGGTAGAATGTTGGTTCTGTTGGGGCTCTGATTGTTAAGTCGTAACTTTCTGCTAATTGCTCCAGTTTTCTGCCATTATTATTATACTGTCTATTTCCCCAAGCCGGTGATTTGGAGTTGAAATCTCCCCCAATTATACATAAGGGTGCCTGTGCTATAATATGATCAATTGTTTCTAAAAGTTCTTTGTTTTTTGGAGTGCTGTAGATCGCAGAGATAATGATGTCACCTGCATTTGATGGAAGAATTATGTTGGTAGTTTCATTTTTGTGACCTATTGGCATGTGTGCTATACTCTTCTTGATTAGGATTGCAGTACCTCCTCCTAATGCCTGTTGTCTGTCCGTTCTGTATATGATGTAATCTGGTATCGAAAATCTCCAATTTGGTTTAAGTTTGGTTTCTGATATTAGTGCAATGTCTATTTCTTCTTTAATTAGGAAGTGAGTGAGTTCGTACTCTTTATTCCTTATGCCATCGGCATTCCAAATTAGAATTTTTAGAATGTTTTGTGCATTACGATTAGGCTCTGTCATGCTGGTTTTTCTTTGTGGTGTGCTTGTAGGTCTTTTGTCTTGAACTTTGTGGTCTAGTTTTATGCTCATGCTCCTCCTCACTAGAGGTGTCGGTGTATGATTCTATGTCCGAGTGAACTTTGGCCATTTTTGATGTTAGTGTCTTGTCATCTGTGTTCTTGTGAGCAGTCAATAACTTGTTTTGTTTGTTATTACAGTTTCCATCTGTCAGGTTTTGTTCTTGTTTTGCCATTGTTTTTCTTGTTCCTGCCTGTGGGTATTCTGGTTGAACGATTAATGTAAGTAGCCCTTCCAAGATGGCTTGTTTCCTTTCCTTAGAGGTCTGACATTTTTCTGCTTGCCTCTTGATTTGCAGTATATCTTGTATGGCTTGCTGGAATTCCTCGGATGCCATGAATCCTACTGCTTCCTTGACTTGTGCTATAAATTTTGATCCCTTTCCTAAAACTTCTATGTCGTTCTCTTGACTTGCTGTATTGTTGTTATTTAATTCCTCTGCATTTCTATATTCTGTGATGTTACCTTGTTTGCCAGGATCTATTTTTTCTGTGATGGATCTATCCTGGTTGGGGTACATGTCCTTGTTGGTATTTTCACCTCCCTTTCCTTCTGTGGTCTGGAGTTGTCTGTTCTTTTCCGCCCAATTTAGGTTAAGTGTGGGGAAATTCTTCATAGAAATATCTGGAGCCCTAGGTTGCCTGTCCATGTTTGCCTGTGGAAAATTGTGTTGTCGTCCTTGCACTTTGTTGAGGAGTGCAGTCTGTTTTTCCTTGCGTATGGGGCAGGAAGAGTCATTTGCCGCGTGGTTTCCCTCACAGTTTGCACACTTAAATTCCATTTTATTAGCTTTACAATCCTTGGTGTGATGGTTTCCTGCACATCTAACACATACTTCCCTTTGACAGCATTCTTGACTGTGGTGTCCATATTGCTGGCATTTGTAGCATTGCAACAACTTCATTTGCCTGCGAAAGGGCTCAATGTTAACTCTGACACCTTGGAGTGAGGTTATGTTGTTGAGTTTTTCCTTCTGATTGAGGGGAATTTCCACTTTATAGATAGGGTATTTGACCCTTGTTGTCGCATTGGAAAATTGTGTTACAGTTGTAACATTGAAATCATGTTCCATAAGCAGCTCTTTGACTTCGTCAGCTGCTACAGTCGGGTGAAAACCTCTCAACACTGCAGTGAACGAGTTTGTTTTTTGCTGTCGAAAGGAGTAATGAGGGACATCTTTTAGTATGTCTCTGCAGATGTTATGGATTTCCATTGTTGGACAAAGTATCTTTCCACCCTCCCTGATATATATTAATTGCATATCTTTATGTAGCATCGCTATTTTTTTGGCATATCGCTTGAACATGTCAAGAGATGTAACAATAATGGGAGGGGGTTTCCTTGGCCGTGGTGGCTCAATCACCTCTGGTTCCATGCCTGGATTATTGATTATTATCACTTCAGGAGTTAAGGGGTTTACCCTAGATGGTTCCTTGTCATGTCCTGCACCCTTCCTGAGACCCTCAGAGTGCGGGAGGGCTATTCCCCCGGAGGGTGTGACATCAGGAAAGGGGCCTGCCACAGACTGCTGTACGTCTGTACAGACTCGCCCTGAATGATGTTGTCCGCTTGGCCCAGTCGCTGACCTTGATGCGGCTAGGCCGTGGGGGTCTGACCCCGACTGGGTTTCCACGGGTGTTGTGTTTGAGGCAGCTCCCTTCGTTGGCACCGTTAGGTCTCCCGGGGCTGTTTCAGTTGCCTTGAATGCGTAAACCAAGTGTGGGGATTTAAAATTGTCCCTGACTTCACTGTTTGGGGTTCTCAGCTCACTGTCCGAGAGATGCACTGCTCGTTTATTCCTTTCCACTCTGATTGGAGTACTTGTAGGTACAGAGCTGATTGTAGCCTTTGAATCTTGCTGTGGCTGGTACGATGGTATGTAATCGTCGCTGTTGTCGTCGCTGGGAAGTGTTTCGCCGTTTTTGCCCTTGTTGCCATTGTTGACTTTGTTGCCTGTGGTGTTTGACTTTTCTGTCATGATGGTCTCCAGTTCTTGTCGAGCAGTATGTTCGTGTTTACCTCTTAAATCTTCTGCTTCGGTATTACTACTGAAGCTTACCTGATTTTCTTCATTGTTGCAAAATTTCTCTTGCTTATTCTTCTTTTTACCCATTTTTTTGAGTGCAGAAACCTGTTTTGTCGAAAACTCCTGTTTATTTAATGATTTGTTCACATCCATTGTGTTGTCTCCTCCAAATTCTTCATTGGCTTAAAATTTTTACAAAACATTAAAGCGGAGCGCTCCGATTGGTCGCGCAACAAGAAGCCAAGAAAACTTTTCACGAAAAAAATTCAGTTCCCGTCTCACTCACTCACTCACTGAGTTGTTAGCTGTTCGTGCAGTGAGCATGTAGTTTCTGCTCTGCCACAGTGAGCATATTCAGTTAGATTTCCACCCCCAGTTTTTACGACCGCGTCGTGCGACGGATAGGCTTGTATATATGAGTGTGTGACACCCAGAGGCGCAGCGCCTCGTTGCCTAGCCGCGGCCCTGGCTAACTGAGTCCCAGGGTCGTAGGTCAGTGGGTGCTCCACTCCCTTCCTTTGTGGTAGGCGTTCCGTAATAATTCCCTAGATTCAAATTTTTTCGTAAAAATGGCAACAGGCCAAGTTAGCCAAATGGACATCACTGCTAGTGACCGAGCAGGCGTTAAAAGGTCCAGCAATGAGCTAGATGACCGCGCGGCCAAATATCTCAGTATAGGTCAGCAGCCAGGGCCCTCACATGCCCCCCAGTTGCCAGACAACTGCATGGCAACAGCACCGGCTGACACGGCCTTGCCGGCACCGGTAGCTGATAGCCAAGGCACACAATCTCAACCTCAGACACAGGCGGACCCCCCCATCTACAAGTCCGCCCCCATAACAGTGTGGCACAATGCAAAAGTGCCCTACGAATGCTTGTACGACAAGCTCATGCAACACCACATCAAATTCATGGCAAAAAACACTCAGAGGGGTACTATGTACCACTTCGCTTCAGTCCCCATGTATCATGAGGGACTTAGAATCATCTCAGAATCCGGGGTCGAATTCTTCGTAACCCGCGCACCAGAGGACAAGCCCCTCAAGTACGTCCTCAAGGACATTCCTGCCGGCACCAACATCAGCCGCATCACCAGCGACCTTCTGGCGCAACATGTCCCTGTCGTAGTCATTCATCAAATGTATGACTTCAACAGGCGCGCCCTCAACATGTTCCTGCTGGATGTGCCGCAGGGCAGCGAAGATAAAATCAACCAAATTAAATATGTATTTGGACTCAGAGTACGCATTGTCGACTACCTGCACCCAAATGCGCCATTGCAGTGTGGCAACTGCTGCCAGCTCGGACATGTGTCTAAGCAATGCCATTTCAGGATCGCGTGCCCCCAGTGTGCAGGGCCGCACAAGCACAAACAGGGCTGCTCAAATCCGCCAAAATGCGTAAACTGCCAACAGGGCCACAATGCCAGATTCAGGGGCTGCCCTGAGTACCTCAAGGCCATGGCTCGTCGCCGGCCTAGGGACAGAGGCGCCCCCAATCTGCGGCAGACTGCCCCTAATAATAACTATTACCAACATACAAGACAACCGGGCAGGCAGGCACCACAACCACAACACACACCATCTCGACAAGCTAACCATCAGGCGGACAGTGATGGCTGGCAACAAGTCCGCCATGGTCGAAGGGCCAGAAGTCTGCCAAGAGAGCAGCACTGGCCAGCCCAAACCAACAATAGGTTTCAAGGCCTCGACGAAGAAGACTACCCCGATGCACTTGCATGGTCCCCGCGTCAACAACGAGGGCAGAGGCAAAGAAACGCCAGAGCTGCGTACCACAATCACACGCAGCAACCCCAGCAACAGCAACAACGCAGACAAGAGCCACGCAGACCAGCACAGCAGCCTAAGAACAGTGAGCCGCAGCAAACGCGGCTGACTGAACTGCAGGCTGCACTGCGTGAAAATGCCAGGCAAACTGCACCAACTCAGCAACCTGCCCCGGCGCAGCAACATCCTGCCACCGCTGTTGCTGCCAGCCAGCCTGTTCCAGTTCCAGTTGCCCAGCCGGCGCAACCAATAACTGCCAACCTCCCGCTGCCACTGCCCCCAATGGAGGTTACGCAAGCGCAGACAGACACTAACTTCAAGGCGTGCTCAGTGCTTAAGGGCACTCTCACAAAAATTGCCACAACACAACCAATCCACATGGACATAGCCACAAAACTTGTCAACCTCCTCACAGCCTGGTTAGACACTACTGTCCCCCTTGAACACAGAGTCCGCCTTGCAGTTGAGCTCATCACTGCCATGTCCGACGTTGCACATGCACCCACACATTAATCATACCATCACCATCAAAAATATTGCCACATGGAATGCAAACAGTGTCCGCCACAAAACACAGGAGCTAGAGTTATTTCTTCGGGAACACGACATCCACATTTTAGCTCTTACAGAAACACACCTGGCACCCACAGACACATTCAGACTACAGGGTTACATTATACACAGGAAGGATCGCACAGCCCAGGGGGGAGGGGTTGCTCTAGCAATAAAATCCACCATCTTACACCACACTATACAAACTCCAGACCTAGGCATGATGGAGGCAGTAGCAGCCTCAGTCACTATAAATGGCAGGCCCTGCACAGTCATTGCTGCCTATGCCCCACCAGGAAAATCATTAAAAACAGAAAACCTGCAGGCTCTGGCAACATTCACACCCTCCTTTCTGTTGCTAGGGGACCTAAACGCCAAGCACCCCTCCTGGAACTGCGCACGGGTCACTGCAAATGGACACACATTGTTTCGACACCAGGAACAGAGCACATACATGGTGTGCGCTCCCTATCACCCCACCCGCTACCCCACCTCCTCACTCCAGACACCAGATGTACTAGACATAACCATTTATATGAACACAAATTTTATTTATGAACTAGAAGTAATCTACGAGCTTCACTCAGATCATATGCCAGTTATTGCTACGCTTGAAAATACCGACTCGCTAGCAACGCAACCTAAAACAAGCCGCAACTACCATAAAGCAAACTGGAATAAATTAAATAGCTACATTGAAAAACACATTAATCCTGTTGCCATCATTTCCTCCCCAAATGACCTCCAATCCTATTCCGCCTCCCTCACACAGGTAGTTGCGGAAGCCATAAATGTATCTGTCCCACTTTCAAAACGAACAGCTGACCCGGCGACACTTCCACTCTACATAAAGGAGCTCATCACAGACAAGAACCAAGCACGTCGGAGATGGCAGAGAAACAGATGCCCAGCCTTGAAGAGGATTTTTCAACACCTGCAGACAGAAGTAAACAATCAGCTCGCACTTCATAGGGCCAGAGTATGGGACGAGAAACTTTTCAACCTCACCACAAAGGACAACTCCCTCTGGAAACTAACCAAATCACTCTCCAAAAAACCTATCACTATCCCTCCTATCCAACTCCCGACTGGAGGCGTCGCCTACACACCCACAGACAAAGTGGCAGCGCTGGCGGACAGCCAAGAACTTGCCTTCCAGCCAAACGTACAGCCCACAGATCCAGAGCATGAAATACATGTAAATGACCAGGTCAGCCAAATCAGGAACTCACCCCTCCTGGAGGAGCCTGTACTCACCTCTCCTGAGGAAGTGAGGAGAGTAATAAAATCACTAAAAAACAACAAGGCACCTGGCATGGACAAGATACCTACGATCGTCCTAAAACAACTACAGGACCCAGCTCTGCAGGCAATAGCCACCTGCATTAATGGCATACTAAACACCAATACATGGCCAACTGTGTGGAAAAACGCCAAAGTCATCCTACTCCCCAAGCCTGGTAAAGATCCCCGCCTCCCTAACAGCTATCGTCCCATCAGCCTCCTCAATACACTTTCAAAAATAGCTGAGAAAATCCTCACCAGCCGCATCCAACAAAATCTGGAACAAAATCACACTCTCCCTGACTACCAGTTCGGTTTCAGAGCGGGGCACTCAACAACCCACCAACTGGTGCGGATAGTTGAACAGATCACACTATCCTTTGACTGGAGACAGTACACTGCTGCGACATTTCTAGACATAGAAAAGGCCTTCGATCGTGTGTGGCATGAAGGCCTAATCTATAAACTTCACACAGCACACATCCCTGACACATATGTCCGCACACTAGATTCTTACCTACATGAACGACACTTCCATGCCTGCATCCCAGGTGCCACCTCTACACGCCGTACCATCAAGGCTGGTGTACCACAGGGCAGTGTTCTAGGCCCCTTATTATTCAACATCTATGTGGCAGACTTCCCAGCCTTCCCACAGGGGGTAGATGTAGCGTGCTATGCAGATGATACGATGCTATATTCAAGCTCTGTGAGGCCTGCGGCTGCACTGCAGAGAGTACAGGCAGCACTAAACCTACTGCAGCAATGGTTTACAAAGTGGAAAACTGCAGTCAACGTAGGAAAATCAAAGGCCATTATTTTTACCAAGCGCCATGTTCCAGAACATCTGCCACTACTATCACTTTTCAATGCCGCAATCTCTTTCTACCCCTGTGTGGAATACCTGGGTGTACTCATGGATGCCAGGCTTACATGGAAACAACACATTCAAAACAAACGAGCCAAGGCCTATGCGAGGCTCGCGCAATTATATCCTCTCCTAAATCACAAGAGCAGCATCTCCACAACAAACGGTAAGCTTTTATATCAGGCATGTATAAGGCCTATTATGACCTATGCAGCCCCAGCTTGGAGCTATGCCTCCAACACAAATCTCCGCTCACTGCAATCGGCGCAAAATAAAGCTCTCAGAAGAGTCGCACAAGTGCCTATCTATGTCCCCACAGCACTCATACACAAGGAGCTACACATGGACACACTTCAGCGAATATACTTTAAACTATCGTCATCCTTTTATTCCCAATCTGCCACACACTCCAATCCACTCATTCGTAGCCTTGGAAAATATAAACCTGAAGATTCAAGAACACACAAGAGACCAAAACACGTGTTGTGCGAGAAGCCGCCGTAATTCCGCGGCAGCGCACACACGAAATTCACAACCACCGACCGGAACAGCGCTGATTGGCTGCGAGCGCGCGAGGGGGCGTGGCTCGAGGTAGTCGCGCGCGGTTGCGGACGGTATAGAAAACTTTCACTTAGTTCCATTCCCGTGCGCCCGCGCAGTGAAGTCACTTCAGTTTTCATTACAACTTTTTTCTGCACTACACCTAGTGCTTCGGTCTTTTACCATCGAATTTAGCAACTCTCACGCAATCAATCACACCACATTCCAACGATCTTCTGCCTTGTGCTTCGCTACAGTGTATGCAGAGACACCGCCCATAGTGCCTGCAGCCATGTGAGCGGCGCGCCGACTGCAGAGATCGTCAGCTTCTCCCCAAGTTTGCCCTCCACAGCACCCACTGTATATAATTAGTGTTAAAAATTATTTCGCAACGTAAAATTAAATATTCCCAAGTGTTCCTTCCTCCCAGTGTTAGATATTAGTGCTACGATTAATATTCTTTCTCGTCCTAATTTTAGCAACTCCCTTCCCCTGCCACAGCGACTCGCCGACTGCAGAGTACATCATTTTCTCCCCAAGATTGACACCCCAAAACCCATTGAAAATTATTTAGTGTTACAAAAATTCTTTCGCGACATAAATAAAATTTCTTTCAGTGTTATTTCTTCACAGTGTTAGATTTTAGTGCTACGATTAAAAATTTTTTCTCGTCATAAAATCTAACAACCCCGTCCTATGTGTCACAGAGACGCCAACCACAGTGCCTGTGTCAGGTCCCCACTGCACGATCTCCTGTAATTTCGCAGCATGAATCATCATGTGCTGTGTACTCTTACGTTTATGTTATTTTAGTTGCAGGTCGCGCCGACGGACTGGCGAACTCGGCGTTGCTGAGACCAATCTTCAAATTCCATGTTCCTGCCATGTACAAGTAACCAGGTTACACCAACATAACGCATCTGGCCATCCCAGGCAGATGCGTTATACCTTATCCAATTTTCCCCCTCCTCCCCTCTGGGATATCCGGGCGGACATTTTCACTACCGGGTAGCAGGTTTCCTCCAGTGCGATCGCTGGTTTACTGCTGCCAACCCATTTGCTAAACCCCTATGCCTGCCGGAGCACTAATTCCCGTGCTCCTGCAGTCTTGCTTCGCGCCAGACGCACGTCGCCGCGCTACTCCCCCCTCCCCCGCAGGAGTGGGGAGTGGCACTGGCATTTTTTCAGTATCTAAAGTAAGCGTATAGGTCCCACCTGGCACGCATAAATTTCCTCTCGTCACATCACTCCCATTTTTATAGGAGGGCCCACAATCACTTCGGTTGTGTGGGACTGGCTTTAGCGTGGAGGGGCTATTGCAAAAAAAAAAAAAAAAAAAATTCCCGTCTCACTCATCTAGCGACAGCGGCACAGCTCAGACCTACGATGCCCCCCAAGACGAGCGGTAAGGCAGCCAAAAAGGCGGGCAAGGCCCAGAAAAACATCTCGAAGGGCGACAAGAAAAAGAAGCGCAAGAGGAAGGAAAGCTACGCAATCTACATCTACAAAGTGTTGAAGCAAGTTCATCCGGACACTGGCATATCATCTAAGGCCATGAGCATCATGAACAGTTTCGTGAACGACATTTTCGAGCGCATCGCGGCAGAGGCCAGCCGCCTCGCCCACTACAACAAGCGCTCCACCATCACCAGCCGCGAGATACAGACGGCCGTGAGACTGCTGCTGCCCGGGGAGCTGGCCAAGCACGCTGTCAGCGAGGGCACCAAGGCTGTCACCAAATACACCAGCTCCAAGTGAGCAGGTCTGGTGTGCACATGCTTACATAAACGGTCCTTTTCAGGACCAAGAACATGATCATGAAAGGAAATGCTTCTGCTGCTGTTCTACAATTCCCTCAATCCCTATGATAGTAAATGTAAGCTTAACCAAGGCAGAAATATTTTCATTAAAAAAAGTCTTTAAGACGCATGGTTTACTGGCTGAGATATATATATATATATTTTTTTTTTTTTGCTTACTTCTGTGGTCATTAGTACATTGCTACAAATATATTTATATATATAAAAAAATAAATAAAAAAATCCTTTCTATTTAATTTAGTTAGATCATATATCAATATTAATGGCAAAGACCAGTTGCATCGATTCACTTTGAAAATAATTCCATTTGTGCTAAAACTGGACACAGTAAAAAAAAAAAAAAAAAAAAAAAAAAAAAAAAAAAAAACTGAAAAAAAAATATATATATACACACACACACACACATAATTCGAATTCATATTATGCTTAACTGCGTTTGAATTTGCAATCATGCACAAGATGTTTTGTACTTCGAAGTAAAAACAACATAATGTACTATTTAACTACCCACAGTACAAATGGATCCAAAAAAAAAGTGAATTTTCATGCAGACGAAAATGCTTACATTTATTCTATTTATATTAAGTACCCATTACTAACAGCTTATACTGGGTGGAATACAACAGTTGACATGATTTTACTTATATGGCAATTTAATATTTAACCAAAATTAATGGTAAACTAATATTTTAAAGTGTCATTTATGGCCCCTTACCTTCAGCATGTTTGCTTCCTTGCACACAAACGAGGACAAACACATCACCCAACTGAAAAAAAAAAAAAAATTTCACTTGCATCACAAATAATTTAAAATTTTTCACCACATGAAGTAAATATTTCGCAATAAAAAAAAATATAGCCCTAGGACTCGTGTGCACACCTTTTCTTCCCCACATCGCACACGCAAACAAAACTTCCAAATTATTACAAAATCACTCGATTATTATACATACATAAACACACATGTATTTTCCGAATAAGTGAGAAATGCAGGCCGATGAAAGTCAAATTTCGTTTCGGAAATTAAATCTCGCACAACTACCGACACATAACCAAACTTGCGTACATTTACATAGCATTAACCCTCTAAATAATAAACAAATGAAAGCAGAAAAAACAACATCGCTACCCACCGCGCGCGCTCCTGGCGGCGGGAGTAGGAACTACTTTGCACACAGACCGACATAGCCCCCTGCCAAAAACAGTAAAATAAATAATATATATAAGTCTTTTGGCGGGAAAAAATTTCTCAACCGCCTGGGAGCACCCTAGTGTGTGCCTGTCTTTAGGTTATGTTACTTTTAACTTCATTTTCTACAGGCAGACGCGAGGGTGCTCGCCCATTATTTTTATTTTTTTAAATTCTTTCCTACCTTTGGTGTGCCATGCAAGAATTTATCGTCAAAATGGCGGCCCCGAGTGCAAATTTCTCGTCTGCACTGCTGGCTGGATGATTATGTGATGTTTTGAAGGAGGGTGTTTTTTTTTTGTTTGGATTTTGTGTGAGGGGGGGAGGGGGCTGGGCTAGCTTTTTTTTTTTTAAATTTTCTAAACATTCATCTCTTATGTAACAGTGTTCAGCATTAAAAAATTTAAAAGAAGAGGCACTTACTCATCAATTTCAAAACAGCCTATGAAGAAAAATAAAAAAAATTTAAATTCATTCCAGTTTTATGCATTCATGATTTGATCACATGTATAACTTTTCTTTTTTATTACCTTATTTAATTTTATTATTATTACTACTATTGCTGCTACAACCTAGAAGATACCTCAGTGATACTAATACCTGCTGGTAAAGTTAAAGGTTTCACCTTTCTTTCTTTAAACATATCACAATACCTTTCTTGAGTTAAATATTATCTAATGGCTTTAAGAAGTTATGGTAATGTTCATCAGTTATAGAGTGTGGGTTTGTGTGTGTGTGTGAGAGTGTATTTTGAAGAGGGCTTTGGTGGTTGGGATGGTGAGGGTGGTGGGTGTTGTGTGTGGGGGGGGGGGGGGGGAAGTAAAAGAGTGTTCATTACACGATTTCTCCTGTTGTTTGTAACAATCACACCTGGTATAGCTATTTCGAGTGGCAAATACAAACTGCAAAAAAAAACATCTATATCATTGCCAACGGCCATATCACGATGAACACACCGGTTCTCGTCCGATCTGGTTGTAGTGCGCGCGAAAATCGGTGCCGCGATTTCCGCAATTTTTCGTATATAAAGTGCCGCGAGTGCTATTTTCGGGTGTGATTCGTGTTCCTCAAACACCTGTGCATGCGCACAATTGAAGGTAAGACGCGGCTTTGCCGAAAAACATTATAAACAGTGTTTAAAATATTCGTTAATGTATGTAAACAAACAATCTAGTTCAACCATAGAGCATGACTCTCATAGAAGCAATCTTTCGGGCGGGTGTGTTCCCATATCGACTTCTATTACTGATAAATTAATTGGAGCACCCCATACCTCTTCTGAAAGCAACATGGCGACTTGTATTAATATAAATACAAATAATTTAAATGATATGGATAACTCTAACCAAACCATGTACGAACTGTACTGCCCAGCAATGGGGGTAACTGTTGACAACGATTCTGTTTTCGGACATTTCGGCAACTTATTTCAAGTCGGTGTCCAAGACGACAAGAATATAATGTGTCGCATCCATTTGAGGCCCATTGAACAGGACGATCTGTCTCAACACCCATTTATTATTGCTGATAGAAAAACCTATCAACCCAGATTTTTTCATAAAGACCAAGAAATCCCAGACATTATTTGCGAGGATGATTTTCACAAATATTTCGTGTGCTACCAGGAAGAGCACATGTCTCGATCACCAACCAGCCCCGCTGCTGACCGCCAGAGTCCCCCGGGGGTTCGAACACCGCCACCAGCACAGGGTATCCCCAACATGGAGTGGCAGGAAGTCAGCAGAGGGGGAATCAATAAAAGGTGCTTCGCCCAAATGGACAACAGCCCAAGCAAGGACCGAGCAACAAAAACAAATCGTTACCACACACTGAGCGAGGAAGAGGACGACTTCCAGACAGCGACAGCTCAACCTGATGCACCTGTCAACCCCCCCAACACAGTTACACCCACGCCCACCTCGCACAGTACCACCAAGGCACATAAACCTCCGCCGGGCAAAGCTGGCCCAGCGATACCAGAAAAATTTGCCCCCAACAAGTTCCCGATGCCACCTGTGACGGTGAAAACTGGCATGAACCAGGCGTTCCACCAATACAAGCCGGCTCTCAAACAGTTAATGAAAAATGACTACGCCATCATTGTGACAAAGCACAATGTAAAGATAAAGACTGCCACCATCCCAGACCAGGAAAACCTAATAAAATTCCTTAAAGAAAAGAACTTTGAATGTTTCACACACCCGCGCCCAGACCAAAGGAACTCTCGATTTGTCATCCGAGGACTGGATGTCGACTACGACCAGGACGAGCTTGCTGCCCAAGTACGCTCCCTCGGTCTTGATGTTGCATCAGTGAAACGGATGGACCGGCGTACTCCAACTGGGGAGGACATCCCAGTGCCGCTGTTCCTCATTTCGCTCAATGGAACTGCCCAGCTATCCCCCATCCTCGGCCGCCACTACCTGGACCACATGGAGGTCAGGTTCGAGGCCTACCGAGGACGCCAGGAAATTCAACGCTGCGTGCAATGTCAACGCTGGGACCACTCCATCCACCTCTGCTGGATGAAGCCCAGATGCGTGCGGTGCCCGGGCGCCCACCCTTCCACGGAGTGCCCCAACGTTTCAGATGCCCCACCACACTGCGCCAACTGCGCGGACCATGACCTCCCGGCCAACATGCACATCGCCGCCTCCAAGGACTGCCCAGTCAGGCTGTCCATGCTGAATGCTAAGGTAAACCGCACAGCACAGCCACAACAAAAACTGCCCACCACCACCAGCTTCCCCCCACTTCCTCCCCCAAGAAACACATTCGCAAGCCAACTGAAAACATTCAAAACACAAGCAATAACCACACCAACCCACGACACACCACTGCCACAAGCCACTCAACTCCCAGCTCGCGTCACTCGCGTTCCTTCTAACTCAATGCCTCGTCATGCCAGTTACAATCATCCACCCCCTAAAAATCAACAAGCTAATGCTGAACCCAATGTCCTAAACGAATTTGCCGAATTGATTAAGTTAATTAAAGACCTCAACTTGCTGAAATGGGTTCCCTTTTTACTAGATGCCATCCGGAAATTTAAATCATCGCAGAACCAAGACGAGAAGTGCACAGTGATTTTCTCCGTCCTTAGTGCAATTGCCAATGCCCTCCCTTAAAATCATTATCTGGAATAGCAACAGCATCGCCAACAAGGCAGCCGAGTTCAATCATTTCATTTCACTCCACAAACCAGACCTGGTGTTCTTGGCGGAAACCTGGCTCAGGGCTGGCGTTCCGTTCACGGTGCCGGGATATGTGACGCATCGGGCCGACCGGTTGGGTGGCAAACAGGGGGGCGTGGCTCTTCTTGTGCGCCAAGCTTTGTCGCACCATAGGCGCCAAACGCCTCAATTGCAGCACATGGAAGCGGTAGCAGTTTGGCTGCATACGAACCCCACGCCCTTTACTGCCGTGGCCACTTACATCCCACCAACCACTCCATTCCCGGCAGAGGACCTCACCAGCCTTCGCCGGCTCGACTCACGCATCATACTGGCGGGTGACTTCAATGCCAGGCACAACTCCTGGGGCTGTCTCCGCAACAATTATAAAGGTATCGCCCTCCGCAAATACCTGAAGGAAACCACCTTAGTACTACATGCCCCTGACACGTTCACGTACCACCCACACTCCCATACTGGCAGCCCCAGTGTACTGGACCTGGTGATAGGCACATGCCTACCCAGAGTCAATCCCCTCAAAGTCTGCACCGACCTGACATCAGACCACTACCCTGTCATAGGGACAATTGACACCACAGTCACCCCTACTTCCACAAACACCATCTACGATTTCAAACAAGCTGACTGGAAAATGTATCGAACAGCTATGGACCAGCAGCTAGATCTGCAACATAAAGCCCGCACAAAGGAGGAACTTGACCAACATGTTCTTCACTTTGCTGACACCATTATCACCTCAGCCGCCCTCCATATCCCCAAAGTAAAACCGCACCCACTTGGAATACCACTCCCAGCCCACATCAAGACACTCATCTCGTACCGCAACAGGGCTCGGAGCCGATGGCAGCGTACCCGCCTACAGCCAGACAGGGACGACTACAATGCTCTGTTCCGACGGTGCAGAGTGGCCGTTGCTGAATGGAGGTCGGCGGGCGAAGTCAAAAAGCTCGACGCGCTGTCACTCGCAAATGGTTCGGTCTGGCGCTTCGCGCGCAGTCTCCGCGCCGCCAGGTCATCGATCCCGCCCCTAGAGGTGGACGGTGGCATGGCGGAGTCGGCGACTGACAGGGCGGAGTGCATGGCAAACCACTTTGTGAACTCATTCGCACCAGCACCCATACCACCTCACATCTCCAAGCTCCCCACACACTATCAACCCCCTCCGCCCCCAACACCAGGCTCCCTCAAGACAGCTACGCCCAGGCAAGTGAGGAAGGAGATAGACCGCGTGCGTCATAACGCCGCTCCAGGCCCGGATGAAGTCACCCCACGCCTCCTCAAATCCATCTCACGCAAAGCACTCATCTACCTCACCAACATAATCAACAGCATTCTCATTTCAGGTCACTTCCCACGTCCATGGCGTGAGGCCACGGTAGTACCCATATTCAAGGGAAAAGGTGCATCCAATCGGCCGGCATCGTACCGTCCCATCGCCCTGCTCTCAGTGATATCAAAGGTAGCGGAGCGCATAGTTCTGGCCAGGCTGGAAGCGGAAGTAGCCCGGCTACAACCGCTGCCTGAATTCCAGTTTGGCTTCCGACGTCACTTATCAACACAACACGCATTAGCTCACGTCACCGACCAAATCACCCTCAGTTTCACACAAAGGACCCATACCGGCATGGTGTTGCTAGACCTGAGTCGTGCATTCGATACTGTCCACCATCACGCCCTAATCCTCAAGCTGGCCTTTCTGGGATTAAACCCTGCTCTTCGCTGCATCCTTCACTCTTTCCTGGAAGCCCGCACGTTCTGCGTACGGGTGGAAGGGTCCACTTCATCCTCTAGAGAGATCACTGCAGGAGTCCCTCAAGGGTCCACGCTCTCTCCCCTATTATTTTCCCTATATTCTCATGACATTCCCAAGCCCCCCGAATGCACGATTGTCATGTACGCGGATGACACCGCGCTGATGGTTAGACACCATGACCCCGTCCTTATTAAAGCCAGGCTGACCGCGGCCATCAACATAGTTAATCATTACTTTATGTCCTGGGGCATTCTCCCTAACCCCGCCAAAACCGAAGCCATTTTCTTCACCAGGCGACGCCCCCGCCTGCCACCCACACTGTTTGTGGGGGGCGCAGTGATAAAATGGAGCGATTCAGTGAAATACCTCGGTGTCACACTGGATCGCACATTGCGCTTCTCCCCGCACTTTTCGTCTGCCACTGCCCGGGCCTATCGCGCTTTTAACTCGATCTCCTCCCTCCTCCGCCCCCACAGCCCCTTGCCTGACCAGGACAGAGTGCGCCTCTTCAAGGCGTACATTGTCCCTATTTTACTGTATTCCTCTGTAATATTTGCCCATGTCCCCGACATCCGATTCCACCAAATAAAAACATGTTTCAATAAGCTACTCAGAGCAACACTCGGGAAATACAGACATGTAACTAACACACAATTACACGACCTTGCAGGCACACTATCACCACGCCAACTAGTCATTAAATACACAGACAAATTTTTCACAAAAGCATCACAACACCCGTCTACACTCATACAGAACATTGGACAACACAACATCACACGACCACACCCACATAAACTAATTACAGACTACCACCCAGGCAGGCCACCCTGACTGGGCAGAAGAAGAAAATCCTCCAACCAGCCACAAAAGTGTACAGTGCTACGGACATCCACCAAAGTGCCGTGCATCGAGACTGCAAATGAACGCCAACCAAAGCGACATAGATTCAAAAGTGCAACTTATGTAATATAGTGTACAATAGTGTAATATATAAGCTGCAAGCATAACTAAACCTACTCCCAAACTGTTCAGTGAAAAATATGTAACTATGTGTATGTAAATATCAATAATAATTTCTCTGTAAATATATTTCAACGTGTATGATCATCAGAAAACATTGAGCCCACAGGCTCCAGAACATTACGGAGGTTTTTTTAAACTTTTCCTCCTAAAAACAATTATTAAATAAATGTAAATGTATATAAGAAGTGTTGTATAATGTCTATAAACTATGGAAAAAGAGCACAATGTGCTGGCGTTCCACTATGTATACCTATGTAAATATCAATGTATGCAAACATCGCAATAAAAAGCTTTTGAATTTGAATTTGAATTTGTCCGATCACCGAAGTTAAGCATCGTCGAGCGTGGTTAGTACTTAGATGGGTGACCGCTTGGGAACACCACGTGCCGTTGGCACTACTATTTTGCACCCTACAGAAAAAAATTTTTTTTTTAAAAATTTCAATTTTAAATTTTTTTTTCCCCCACAATCACCACATTTCCCCCCCCCCCCCTAACACACACACTCACTCTCTCTCAATCAATCAATCAATCAATCAATCAATCAATCAATCAATCACTCACTCACTCACTCACTCACCCACCCAGTAGCTGTGAATCTTTGCATGTGTATACCTCATACAAAATTCAAAGTGAAAAAATAAATATATAAGTGTATATGTATGTATGTATGTATGTATGTATGTATATATGTATATATATATATATATATATATATATATATATATATATATATATAAACACACACACACACACCTATTTTGAAGTTTCTCTGTTTCAGTGGGCAGTTATGTATAATAATGAGAGATTCAAAAAGACGTTGATAACAATGTCATCAATGCCTGTTTAGTGTGCTCATTTGTTGGATGGTCGGCAGCAATACTAGAGGTGGTACAGCTGTAACCTGTAAAATTGTACCTGCAATGTGTTGTGTATGGAAAAAAATAAAAATTATATCATCTAAATTTTTGTTATCCAACAATAACCTTCCCATCAATGCATGATGTCACAGTAGCCATAGCTCTACTCTTTCTGCCATATAACATTGGGGGAAAAAAAAAAAAAAAGGAGCTATTAGAATAATAACAAAAGATAAAAAATCATCTAACTGCAGACCAAAATTCAAAAAACTTAAAGTCCTGACTGCCATAAATGAATACGTTCTAGAAACTTTTTATTCATTCTTAAGAAAAAGAAGAAAAAAAAAATTATTATTTTTTTTTTTTTTTTTTTTTTTAGATATTCGCACATAGGTATAACACCAGAAATGCTAGTAAATTGAGGATAGTTGAACATAACACTAGGCGATTTGAAAATGGACTAAATTACTTGGGAGTAAAACTTTACAACTTAATATCACAGAAAATAACTAAAACAATTTACCAGTATTAAAAAAAAAAACAGTAAAAAAAATTCTTCTAGAATATCCTACCTACCCTCTGAAGCTATTCTTTAATTTGATTGATAATAGAGAAATTGAACTGTTAATTTGTTGAATGGACTTGTGATAACAGCTGCTTCATGTTTTGCATAAAGTTAAATTGTGTAACATGTTATGTATTTTTTTTTTTTGAAATTTTTTTTCTTGGTAACTTGCATCATGTAAATATTAATTGTCTGCACATACATGTTCTATATCCCGGAGCCTTGACTCCACGTGGGATCAACAGAACAAAAATACAAAAAAAAAAAAAAATCCAGCTCACTAATCTAGGTGCATTTTGCTAACAATATTTGGAATATATATATATTTTTTTTTTGTGTAACATGCAAATTCTGTATTATTCTGCACACATTATTTATAATCTTCTATCATTTTCTTAGATAATAACTATTAATTCATAAAATAGATTGTGTGTGCATAACCTCCTGGAAACATTTGCACTTACCTCCTACTTTACTTTTTCATTTAAGCAATCCTATTCGCATGTATACACTTAGGTTGCAGCATCGAAATTGTGTAAAATTCAAAGTGTGTATTGCCTGAAAAAAAAAAAAAAAAAAAAAGACATACCAAATATTTGCATACAGCGACACACTACATATTTGCACACAGTGGAGTTTTGCGGTAATTAACCTAGCACAATTTACCACACGCAATCACACGCCCGCGATGAGATAACACACTCGCTGTTTTCCTGTTGACCGGCACGAGGAGTAAGAAAAATTGATATTTACACGAGCACACACTCCCACACTAGTCACAACGTCGGTCATCAAGTTGTGTTGAAAATTCCTGTAGCCTCTGTTTTCCCAAATGATTTCACTTAAAATTTCATTTAACAAGACCATAAACAAATTTACAATACTAATTTCTTAAACAAACACTTCAGCGAACAAGTGACTGTCGCATTCATTACAAAGCTTACAACTTAACAGATGTTTCCGATGTGAAATAAAATAAGAAAATGTTTTACAACCAACCTAGAACATTTAGTCAAAACGTTTTTGTCCTGGTTTATGATTATTTTCCGTGACATGAATGTTTCAAAACTAATAAAAATACGAATGCAGCCAAATATAATGAAGTTAGCACATAAAAGACGACTTAAAATATTTCATTTTTCGAGAATTGGCAGAGCAAGAACGCACAGGTCCAACGGAAATTTCTTTAAAGATAAACGACCATCGGACAAAAACACCCCCTCCCCTCATCCTCAAAAATACGTGAATAATATACTTTTTCAATTATATTTTTATCGTTTTTTTTTTTTTTTTTTTAATATACTCATTAAAACTTCAAAATAAGCAGGTACTCGTGTGTTTTTCTCTCTACAATGTACCTGATCTCGGTGCGTAAACCTACATCATTTAGAGATGGAATTAATGTACACATACAAGTAAAATTTTGTTCCATTGTAAAATTGAGAGAAAGAAGGTTTTCCAAACGCATTAAGTATGGAGACTTTAAATAAGATTACGAGCTTATAAATGTTTGCAACGAAATAAAGTGACCATGTATCTGCAATTTCAAAAATATTTTTGCTCTGCTAACCTCACATGCAAGCAAGTAAAAATAACCTCACAACTTACTTACCTCTCTCAATTTCGCAGTACCAAAACATAGAAGGGATAAATAGGATAGTTTTTATTCGAAATCCTGCAAGAGTTTTAATTTTTATTAAAATATTTCTCCAATGTAGCATGTGTGTGGAATACTTCATCAGCAACTTGCATCTGCACCTTGAGTGAATTGAAGGGCAGCCAGTTTTAAAAGCTAAACAGAAACTGCACTCTTGAGAATGCATCAGATCCAAGTGAAATGCTTGTTGTGTGTACAGTTAAAAGTTTTATTATTCACACAATGAAAATGTAAACAAAATTTACTCACAATAATAATCACATCATCCTTGGAGGTGCACGAAGAAAGCCATTCCAGGTGGCACTGAACAAGGTGATTTGCTAGTGCTTCCACAGCAAACAGCCTTCATGAAATTATCTCCACATTTTCAGCATACTATACACTAAAGTATACCTAAGTTAATTTAACCATTTTCAAGTGATTCCAGCACAAATTACGTATTTGATTCCTTGAATAACATCTGCAAATGAAAAGTTCCCTGTTTGGTGTAGCAGTAAATTTAAACAGCTCGCAGTGCAAATTAAACAGTGCAGCTGCCATAAAAAAATTACACTATTAGTGGAACTGCCCATTATGTCATCGTAGACTGCTGACATTTAGAAAACATTGAAAAATCAGTGCTAAAGAAGCCCTACATTACTTTCGCTGTCCAAAGTGCGCTGCTCCCTACGTGAGCAAGGCATCGAGAATTTTCTGAACCGTCCGCAACCAGAAAATTGGGTAACCAGATATTTGCAGAGAGAAAAATTTTATTTTCACTTTGCTCTTGCATTCTGTAGGATCAGTCTCGTCATGGCAGATACCGCAGCAGCGACTGCAGCACCAGCTGTTGCCCCATCACAGGCAGCTTCCCCGAAGAAAGGCAAGGCTGCGTCGAAGAAGCCACGAGCCAAGCCCGCGCACCCGCGCACATCTGAAATGGTGGCCTCTGCGATCAAGAGCCTCAAGGAAAGGGGCGGCTCATCACTGCAAGCCATCAAGAAATACGTCGCCTCTACCTACAAAGTAGATGCGGAAAAGCTGGCACCTTTCATCAAGAAATACTTGAAGGCAGCAGTGGCTAGCGGCGAGCTTGTCCAAACCAAAGGCAAGGGTGCGTCTGGCTCCTTCAAGCTGGCTTCAGGGACCACCGGTGCTCCGGACCAGCCCAAGGCTCCAAGCGGCAAGCGTGGTGCAGCTGCCCCTAAGGAAAAGAAGCGATCCGTAGCCAAGAAGGCAGCGGTGGGCAAGAAACCAGTCAAGAAGACTCCGCCTACAGCAGAAAAGAAAAAAAAGGCAGCAGCTGCAACCCCCAAGCCCAAGAAGGCACCTTCAAAGGCAAAAAAGGTGTCCAAACCTCCCACGAAGAAACCCCGTGCTCCAAAGCCAAAGAAGGTTGCCCCAAAGAGCAAGTCGCCCAAGAAAGCAGCCCCAAAGCGGAAATGAAGATGCCAGCAGGACCGCTGGCACTTTCTGTGGCACTGTACCACCTTATCGGCCCTTCTAAGGGCCAACAATACTAGTCATGAAGGTATCAGTTGTTGCAATCATTGCCTCCTATAGCCACACCTCTGCCGTTAGGTAAAATTCTGGTTAAAAAATTTCTTATGGTATTTGAAGCGGGGGAAATAAATAAATAAATAAA